>NW_006239512.1:0-1781 GCF_000226075.1 Solanum tuberosum | reverse complement strand
CACATGTCCAAGTAGGGACCGGGGCCAACATAGTAGATTATGGGAGAGTGAGTTTGGGGTTTTAGAAAGAAATGGTTTATCTTTAGGCTCAAAGTTGGATCAAAGGGAACAGTTATTTCATTTGGTTGAATCCTTCTAGGCAATTTGTGGATTTTTCAGAACAATGGCCTATGATCACTTCCTAACTTCTAGATTGAATTGTCTTAGCAGGACTAACCGGGCAAGTTCTAGTTTTGCACAAAAACCGTTTGAACAGTCAATGATTCTCACCCACTCTTGGCACATAGTTTCATTATCAGATTATCAGATTACCCAGTTCAAGTTTCAGATCTAGTCATGTTATAAGGTCGGTTGTTACTATGTCATACTCAGAGCCAACACAATTAACTAATCGTAGCCTACCTCTAGCATACAACCCAGAATCTGACGGGTATCATTTTGTAAGCCATCATGCTTCATTCTCCGTATCATGCTTCTACACATACAATCCTAAGACATGCCGGTTCAACAAAAATTAAACAGTCTCTTGGGGGAAAAGAACACAGGCAAGAAAACCGCAAAAGAGGATTCATGAGTTGGGTTACTCAGACTTCACCCTATCATTCACAATCCATTTACCCCACCCCCAACTAAATTAAATGCAATTGTCCACAATGCATACATAGATAGTAAAAGAGAATGGATTTGAGTGAAGCAAACCTGTGGCGCAAAGCGCCGGCCAATAATCAACAAGCAGGGGGTTCGGTTTCCCGGAGCCCTCTGGAACATCAGTGGGGGCACCCTCAGTAGTGCCCATCTCAGCAATCCCAGCACCCTCAGTAGTGCTCTCTATCAACTGCTCCGCACCATCAGTGGTGCTCGCAACGCCCCTCACAATAGGCTGAACCTCTGCAACTGGGGCAGAGCTCGATGCCCCTGCAGCTCTCTCACGCACTCTGTGCTGGCGCAACTCTTCGTCTGCAATCGAATCCCTCCTAGCCTCCTTTTCCTGCCGACGCTGTCTTTTCTGAGCTTTCTTTTCCTCCGTGCGATGAGAGCGGTGCCGCTTACCCTTGGCATGTGTCGGTGCAGGCCCCTCCTCGGCGATGTCACTGAATAGAGCATCTAGCACTGTATCATCAGCCAGCGCATTAGGGGCAGCCAGAGTCTCAACTGAAGGTGCAGCAAGAATGGCATCAACATCAGTCCGGAGGCTGGCTATGTCAGCCTGCAAAGCAGATAAGTCTGTGGCCGGAGCTGATTGCTCAAGGACTCGCAACTCAAAGGCGTCAAGCCGCTTATTAACCGCCAGGACCTTACGGTCCATCATCCCCTCCATCATGCGCTCCATTCTAGCCTCGGATTCGGCAATCGACTTTTGCATCCACGGCTGAATATGATGCAGCAGTGTGGCCATCTGTGCCTCTAACTTTTGTACTCTGGCCATCGGGACAACCATCGCTCCTAAATGTGGTGTGGACCGGAGAACTAGGAGCAACACTAGCTGCCTTGAGAAGAGGAGCCTGGGACGGTATCGGTGTGGTCTGGGATAATGGGGTCACCGCCCTGTGCCTGCCCCACTGTGTCTGCAAGATCGGGACCCAAGGGAGGTACCTCAATCTGGGGCTCTCTGTGAGGTGCTGCCACATTTGCGTCATCTCGAATAAGGCCGATGTCCAATGCCCCTGTAGGATGGACTAACTTGTCGCAATGCCAAATCGGCACTCCAGAGTCCCTGCACATATTAAAAATCAGACAAGGGAATGGGTAAGTGGTGGAGGTCCTGAAGGCCCTCTCGTGAA
>NW_006239511.1:269992-277750 GCF_000226075.1 Solanum tuberosum | reverse complement strand
TAGATTCAGCTTAGTATTGAGTTAATATATTTCTTTTGTATTAAACTCTCAGATTTGATATATTCAGTTATAGTATATGGGTATTCCCCATCTTTTCAGATTTATTTATGATTTAGTTTCCGCATCAGTTTATTATCTTTAGTATGTTCATGATCATGCCAGCAGGGTTAGCTTGGGATCACTTGTGGTCCTAGGTCCCGTGTCTGCGTCTCGGGGGTAGCTCGGGGCATGACACTTCCAACTACCCATTAAGGGGGGAGTTACTTGATAGTTTTAAAACTACACATTATCTCCACTACTCACCATGATGGAAAGTGGAATAATGTTAAAAACTCTCTTATTTAAAGGGTCCTTTCTCTGCCATAAAGTAATAGTCTTATCCATCAAAGCTATTCATAAAATGTAAGGCAAGACAGAGAAACAACTTCTCAAGAACAACAAAGAAAAAGACTTCCGCTCAATTCAAGTCAAGATTCTCGAAAAACACTATCCCTGAGTTGGGTATGTATTCTTAAATGATTTATTATAGTAATAGATTTATGTGAAAATCATATAGTTCTACGATCATGAATAATTAATAGGATTTATGAATGTTTAGATTGTTTATGTTTTCATAATCCCTTAAATCCTAACATGTGGTATCAGTGCCAGGTTTAAGAACTAATGATTTTTCATAGAACTAATGTTTTCTTTGTTTGAAAACAATAATGGTTATTGAATTAATTGTATGGCTGATCCAGATTCGAATTATTATGTTTTGAGTAGTTGAGTTTCACTCACTAAAAAACTTGAATTTGTATTAGAACACTTGTTCTTTTCTTTTAAATTAAGAAAACATTTTTTAGTAATGACCTTCAAAAGAACTCATGTGAATTAAATAGTGACGTGTTGATCCATAATTTGTTTTGCTTTATAGCATCACTGTATATATAATGATTCACATATGCATAATGTTATTATCCCTTATTATTGTACTAATTTTGCCATATAAAGGTGTTTAGTATTAAGGGAAATAATTATTCACTATTATGATGTATTTTATTTGGAATTATGTATATGAGATTAGTTAATCATCAAAGTGGTCTAATCTTTGAAGAATTAATTCAAAATAATGATGATTAAACGTATATTCAATTATCCATTATTTTGATGCTTGTAACCGATATAACCCTTATGGATATATTGAAGGTTTTGGTTATAAGATATTTATGGATCACCCAAGGGTTGATTATTTATTTTTATAACCATTGAACATTAAGGAGATAATTTAGATGTGTCGTTAGTTTTATTTATTTATCCAAAGATAATAAATATTATTGATTGACACATTAAAAATTATTGAAATACGTTAAATTCACATTTAAGCATCATTATGTCTAAAGTTGTATTTTGATGTTTCCCCCAAAGGAGGACATCAATATATAATTAAGAATTTATAAACCATTTCTGAATTTGATAGTATGTTTAAAATTCATAACTCAAAGTATTAACAAATGAGCATATTATATTTGCAGCATTTGCTCTTCATTTGCACTTTGCCTCTGTTACAACCTTTAACGGTCTTAACTTCTCAGATTGGTGCAAATAGATCAAATTCCATTCGCAATTTTTTAGGTAAGTTCTGCAATTTTTTTCCAGGTCTGGTTTTTGAGGTGTTACAGTGATGATACATCGTCTCAATGACGCTGCCAGAACTGTCCTATACTTTGCCGGGGTACAGAACCTCTCAACTAAGTGGATCCACTAGTCTATGCTAAAAAGCATTAAGGAATCATCTAAAAAGTATGACCCTTTCTGCCAAAACTGTCCTATACTTTGCCATAGTGATGGTTGTCGGTTAGAGAATCTCTCACAGAGTAATATTGTATTTTTATATACAATGTTATGCCGTAATTTGACTATCTCTAAAAAAATCACTTTTTGAAATGTTCTAAGTATAAAACAATTTGAGAAAAATAACTTAGAAAAAGAAGTCGCCACTTAATTTTTTTAAGAAATTAAGAAAACTTATAATTTTCAAAGATTTAAACAGAAAAAAATTCATTTGAAAATACCCAAAGAGGGTTTGGGGTTCAATTTACACTTTGAGAAGGGTTTAAGCATTTGAAGTGCCCGCTAACATGCGGTTGACCTGCGACTTGAATAAAATATATTTTGACTATTTTTTAGAAAAAATGATTTAGCATAAGAATAATAAATTACAATATTTGGTTAACTTTGAGAAAATTAGTCAAATAAATTACGCATCTTATTTCATTTTTATTTTTTAGAGAAAGAGATCCAAAATGAAACATTTGACTCGAAATACAAGTGATTAGAATATTAATAAAACTAGATTAATTAGAATTTATTTGATTCATTTTGAAATAATAATTTAAACCAATTTGATAAATTAAAGCATGAAAATCATTTTAAATTAATTGACTAACCTTTTTTGAGAAAATGAATAAGTTTGTGTGTGTGTATATATATATATATATATTAATTGATTGAAAAGGTTTTGACTAACATTTTTAAAATTTATTTGAGAAAAATACTTCAACTTAAAAAAAAAATTAAAATGAATAAAATGTGATTAAGTGAAAAGCATTAAAGAACATCTCTTTTTAAAGGACCAAAGGTTTAACTTAATAAAATTTTGACCAATATACTTGATTAATAAAATAAATGAACACAAAAACATGAATTAAAATTAAACCAACACAAAGAAAATAACTCATCTTTTGGGGAATTCATTAAGTTAATTAACAATTATAAAGTTAGAGTTAAACAACAAACAATAAATAATCACAATTAAATACTTACAGAGTAAGGGAGAAAATGAATTTGGGCCTCCTTTTTGGGCCAATTTCGCTGGAATTTTTGGGGTTTAATCCTAAACCTGTTTTTGTATACACATAATGTATATTAGCGTGTATATCATCCCTTTTCATGTATTTTTTGCTTCCGAACACCTGTGTTTTACCTCCGCCCTGTGTTTGTTGTACTCAAACCATATATCAGTGTACATCGCTGTATACAGGCTGTATATCAGCCTATTTTCGGCTTTCCAAAAAAACTGTTTCAGCTTCTCTTTTATTGCAAATACAAGGATGACTCGAAACTACTCAAGGACATGCAAGAGTGGAGTCCGAAGTGTACTCGAATGGAATTTCACATGTCAAAAAGAAAACGTAATATTAGTATTGAATTGATCAATACAAATAAGCAAATCAATAAATCAAACAACAATCAATTAAACAGTTTCCAAGTCAAAAAATAAACAAAAAACTTGCTAGTTGTTTTATTATAATTAAAGATTCAGTGAAGCTACTGGAAAACTGCCCAAAACTTCTAAGAATCGGGCGAACAAATATTTAGCAAAAATAAAGTAACTTTTGTAGCATTTTTTAATTTGAGCATTTCATTGTACTGAGCTAGGCACCAAACAAGAGGAAAAGTTTAGGAGGCTTAATGTGTAGTCATGCACATTTAAATATTCAACAATCCAACGACCTTTAACTCAACTAGTGAAATCTAAACATTTTCAAATGAAGTTACAAAGAAGTAAAACAAAGAATGATTATAAAGATTTACTACCAATGAATTAACACAAAGCCAATGGACTATGAAAATTCCAAGTGATTAGCCAAACTTTCAACAAAGAAGAAAGCTCACTTATTAAATCTCATGAAGCAATATGCAGTGAAATACTTAAACCAAATAGAATGAAAGGGAGCCAAAACTTAAGCTTAATGAAGAAGAATCTAAGCTATCCATATGCTTCAAAGCAAAAACTTAAAAAAATGACTTTGAAAGAGTAACAGATGATCTAATTTACTACATAATGACAAAACCAAAAGGTCCTAAGTATCCTTTGTTCATTTAAACGGAAACTAAGTAGGTGATAAAGCAAGATAGAAATAACTGAGGTGAGACATTAACACATACTCAAGTATATTAATCCAAGTCATTGGTATACAAAGCAATCACTCAAGCTCAAAGATTTCTAGAATAATACTATCGCCAACATTCAAATATCACATTAGAATAGAATTTTAGTATTAGGAACTAAAATCGATACAGCGGTACAAAATCATTTAAAACAGAAAATTTAGGATGGTTTGATCAAATATGCGAAACATCTATTAATAAGAAACCGAAATCGATGAGACCTTAATATGCTCGAAAGCTAATCCGACAAACTATGCAGTACTAACATATTTCAAGAAAATAAAATATGAAGGCACCAAAGCACAGAGAGATAGACATTCACAAAAAAAAAATAGACATTCTTCATAACTAAAGAAAATATATAGGAGAAAAATATTACCTAGGAGAGCAGCGATTCTTCCAACGAAAACACCACTCCGAGAGACTCGAATGAACAAGACAAAAACGATCAAGAACAGTTTCAAAGATTTTTTGTTTTAGATATATTTCTTCCTCTCAATACTTAGCTAACTCTTAATCTTTTTTTTCTTTTTTCCTCCCCCTAACTCTGATTAAAATAGATGAATATATAGATGGAAATTAGGGGGAAATCCTGTGAAATTTAAACTCTAAAAGCCCCTTTTTTCCCCCCCCCCCCCCAACACCAATGGGTAGGGGGTGGTTTATATAGAGGAAAACTAGGACAGATTAGGGGGAAAACGGATGAAATTTCAAATTTGAAATTTGAATTCCTCTACCCCTTTTCAAGACAACAGTAGAAAGCTTTGAAAATCCCATAAAATGGGGGAAAGGGGACGTGAGGGTGGTTGGACGCTGCAGGCGAGGAGGACAACAACTTTTCTCCGAATTTGTTGGATTGATGCGACTGCTGGATTGCTGGACCGGATCGCGATTTGGATCGCGTCGCTGGGTCAGTTTGGTAGTTGGGTTCGCGTCTGGAAGAAGAAGACTAGTATGGGCAGTGGGGTCGGGGTACTGTTGGACGCGACTTCTCACTGGGAAGAAGACGTTGTGCGAGTCTCGTTTTGCAGATTTGTTCGCGGGTCACTTTGGTCTTGATGAATTGCTGGGTCATGGGTCGGTTGGTTGTGGGTGTTGCTGGAAATGGGTATTGAATTGGGATTGTTGTTGAGCTGTTGTTTGGAATGGGCTGGAAATTATTTGTTGTATAGGGAATTGGAATTGGGCCTTTAGGAAGTGGCCCAAAATTGTTCTTAAAAGATGGGGTAAGCAATTGACTAAAAATTGTTATTAAATAATAGTCAAATGGATTTCAATTATAACCGAATAGAATTTAATTGGTGAATTCGGCTAAAACTTAAACAAGATGAATTAATATAAATTAATTAATGAGCTTCTTAATCTTAACGAAATAAAACAATTAATTTACTTCTGAACAAATTTACTCAAAAATATAAACATAACTTAAACAAATCAAACAAATACTTAATTAAAGCAAAAAAAAAATTGAGATGATTTTCGAATATTCTTAAAATATACAAATAATATAGATAATTATAAAACACATATATTTATATAAAAATTATAAAAATGATACAACTATTAAAATAACTTGCAAACTATTTTTTTTTTTTTTTTTTTTGAAATTATAAAACTAATTATTTTAAATCGTTTGAAATGGAAGAAGCTCGATGATTAATCTATAATGTGAAGGTCAAAAATTGGGTGTCAACATACAAACCGAGTTATTATTGTACTTTTTACATACAACTGAGTTATTGTCTATTGTTTTTAAAAAGCCTTCCATATATTACAATATTTATTGTTGCTATATCATGAGTTGAGTATCTTGAGTTGAGTATCATATCTTTAGGTTGAGTATCTTATTCTTAAGTTGAGTTGAGTTGACTGAGTTGAGAAGAGGTAAGTATCAAGCCTTTGTTTATGCTTTAGAATTCCCCTTACATGCTCGTACATTCCACGTACTGAGTCATTTGGCATACATCGTTTCATGATGCAAATACAGGTATTCAGGATCATCAACAGGCGCTTTGTTGAGGTCATGTGATATTCTAGTCAACTTTGGTAAGCCTTTTCATATTCCGGAGGACTTCACCTTTATCTTACAGTTAGTAGTTTTGAGATTTCGTGAGTCTTGTCCCGATGTCTTTGTGTAATAGTAGAGGCTTCATAGATAGACAGAGTTGAAGAGTTTTCTGTATTTACTTTCTTTTGAGTATTGTTCAGACTTTCTTAAAGTTCACTATTGGATATTTAATTCAGTTTTAAGTTTATGTATGCTTGAGTTAGTCTTCCACTTGTAGCCAGCCAAGATGAGGGTTCGCTTGGGGACCAGCAATGGTTCTTGAATGCCGGCGATGTCCAGGGTGTAGGCTCGGATCGTGACAATTCAAACACCACATGAGGCTAACAAGCTTATTAAAACTTGGCTTAAAAGCCCTATTTTTAAATGGACTATAAACAACTTAGTCCAATCCTGTCAAATCACGAGTTGAGTCGGACTGGCCAAATGGTCTTAAACCTTATTGACGGCTCTACTCATTATTGATATTTTTTTTATGTTTCTCAATGATTCAATTCAGGTTAGGCCTGGAAATTTCTTAATAGGATAATTTTTTATTGATACTTTCTTTGTCGCTCAAATGACGGATTAACTTAAGTTCGGTTTGAGCTTTTCTCAATAGATCAATTTTTAATTAATTTTTCCTTTGTTTCTCAAGTGAAAATTTTAATTCAAGTTAGGTTTGATCTTTTTCAATCGATAATTTTTTTTATTGATTTTCCTTTTTTTCTCAAGTGACAGATTCAAATCAGATTAGGTTTGAGCTTCTCTGAATAGATCATTTTTTTTATAGATTATCCTTTTTTTTCTCAAGTGACAAATTCAACTCAATTAGTTGTAGTATTTTCTCAATAGATCAAATTTTTTAATTCGATTTTTCCTTTGTTGCTCAAGTGGCAGATTCCACATAGGTTAGGTTTTCCCTTCTCTTAATATATCAAAAAAAAAATCTTGATTTTTTTTCCTTTTTTGTCCAAGTGATTGATCGACTCATGTTAGTTTTGAGCTTTTCTCAATAGTTCAATTTTTGAAAAAAAATAGAACAATTGGTGTTCGGGTAGTTTGTGCACACCTTGAGTATTCCACCGAGTACCTACTATATCTCACTAGCATAGGTATTGGGCAATTTCACCCACCAAGGTTCACCCTATACGTCTTTCTCATTGGGATTTCAACCTTAGTATTCACGCTCTTCGATGTGAACAGTCAATCATTTAGCGCATTCCTTCTTGCTAGCAATATTATTTATATTCTTGTTCAATGAAACTTATTGAGTAGGGTTTAGAAGTTTTTTGGTTCCAAAAGATAAATTTCAGTGATGTAGTTTTACTCTAACCTTAAATGTTTTTCTAATTTCTCAACAACTTAGTTAAGAAAACTACCCTAATTAGATTTTCAAAAATTATGAAACATGAGAACCCTAACCTTGTGTTATGAAAGAGTAACGGTTAGAGATGCTTGCAAAAAGTGTACGAATCTATAATTAAACGACAATCATAGGTATAAGTACAAGATGTAGCTTAGTTCTAAATCCAATTTGAAGAGCAATAGATGTTATGTCACTTGCTCATTCTAGGTTATACTTAGAGATTGTACAACTTGAATCCTTTATCATTAAAGTGAAACTTGGCCTCAGCTTGCAACTAAACACTCCAAATTTGACGATGCACATCTAGACACCTCAACTCGTCTCCAACTTTTTGTTCAGTTGTGTTCATAGTTCTATGTATCCATGGTTTGCTGATGTACATTACATAATATTTTGGAGCGAACAATTTTTT
>NW_006239511.1:257265-260816 GCF_000226075.1 Solanum tuberosum | reverse complement strand
AATAATAATAATAATAATAATAATAATAATATATAATATATAATATTATGAATGAAGCAAAAGGAAAAAATAGATAATAAATCAAATCGGACAACAAAATAATATATGAGTAATTAAGAACAATCCTGCTCATTAACCTTCTACTCTAATCTCCTATCTCTATATATATATATCTTCCTATCTAGAGCCATGTCATCTGTAAGTTGCATTTGTGTCGTTCCCTCTTTGATCATTGATTGACCTCCTTATTTTGGTGTCGATCCCTCACAAGTTGTAGTAAACAAATGATGCTCTGAAACTCAGTAATCACCAAAAAGATTATCATTAACAGTACTACAGATGTTGATAAAGTCATTCCCACAAGTACTAATTGCATTCTAGATAAAGGATGACTAATTAGTTCATCCAAACTCAATAATGTACCAGTAAAATCACAAAACAAACTGTCTATCACAAAATCTTTATCCTGTAAATTTCTAAGGCCCACTAATTATATTTTGGTTTAATAATTAATATAAAGTTAAATACTAAATATGTGTGGACAAGTGGGGAAATGGGGAAATTACTAATATGTGTGGAGAAGTGGGGAGTTACTTGGTAGTTTTAAAACTACACATTACCTCCACTACTCACCATAACGGAAAATGGAATAATGTTAAAAACTCTCTTATTTAAAGGGTCCTCTCTCTTCCATAAAGTTAAAATCTTATCCATCAAAGCTATTCATAAAGTGTAAGGCAAGAGAGAGAAACAACTTCTCAAGACAACAAAGAAAAAGACTTCCGCTCAATTCAAGTCAAGATTCTAGAAAAATACTATGCCTGATTCGGGTGTGTATTCTTAAATGATTTATTATAGTAATAGATTTATGTGAAAATCATATAGTTCTACGATCATGAATAATTGATAGGATTTATGAATGTTTAGATTGTTTATGTTTTCACAATCCCTTAAATCCTAATATGTGGTATCAGAGCCAGGTTTAAGAACTAATGATTTTTCATAGAATTAATGTTTTCTTTATTTGTAAACAATAATGGGTATTGAATTAATTGTATGGCTGATCCGGATTCAAAGTATTATGTTTTGAGTAGTTGAGTTTCACTCACTGAAAACTTAAATTTGTATTAGAACACTTGTTCTTTTCTTTTAAATTACGAAAACATTTTTTTAGAAATGACCTTCAAAAGAACTCATGTGAATTAAATAGTGACGTGTTGATCCATAATTTGTTTTGCTTTATAGCATCATTGTATATATAATGATTCACATCTGCATAATGTTATTATCCCTTATTATTGTACTAATTTTGCCATATAAAGGTGTTTAGTATTAAGGGAAATAATTATTCACTATTATGATGTATTTTATTTTGGAATTATGTATATGAGATTAGTTAATCATCAAAGTGGTATAATCTTTGAATAATTAATTCAAAATAATAATGATTAAACGTATATTCAATTATCCATTATTTTGATGCCGATATAACCCTTATGGATATATTGAAGTTTTTGGTTATAAGATATTTATGGATCACCCAAAGGTTGATTATTTATTTTTATAACCATTGAACATTAAGGAGATAATTTAGATGTGTCGTTAGTTTTATTTATTTATCCAAAGATCATAAATATTATTGATTGACACATTAAAAATTATTGAATTACGTTAAATTCACATTTAATCATCATTATGTCTAAAGTTATATTTTGATGTTTCACCCAAAGGAAGACATTAATATACATTTAAGAATTTATAAACCATTTCAGAATTTGATAGTATGTTTAAAATTCATAACTCAAAGTATTAATAAATGAGCATATTATATTTGCAGCATTTGCTCTTCATTCGCACTCTGCCTCTGTTACGACCTTTTAACGGTCTTAACTTCCTAGATTGGTGTGAATAGATCAAATTCCATCTCAAAGTTTTAGATCTTGATGTTGCACTTTACATTGAGAAGCCACCTGTTATTACTGATACTAGCAGAATTGAAGAAAGGTCATATTATAAGCACTAGGATCGATCTAACATATTAGCCATAATGTTTATGCGAATGAATATTGCGGGCAACATTAAGACTTTTCTTCCCAAAACTGAAAATGCAAAAAAAATTCTGAAACTTGTGGAAGAATCTTCTCAAACTGCTGATAATTCTCTAGTTGGGACACTAATGGGTACTTTGACCACCATGAAGTTTGATGGTTACCATGCATGAGCATGTCATTGAAAAGACAAATGTAGCAGCAAGACTTAAGTCTTTGGGAATGGAAGTGGAAAAAAATTTCCTTGTACAATTCATCATCAACTCATTACCGTCTGAGTACGGCCCTTTCCAAATGAACTACAACACCATGAAAGACAAATGGAACGTGCATGAATTGCACGGAATGTTGGTTCAGGAGGAAGTAAGGCTCAAGAATCAAGGAACCCACTCCATCAACTTTGTAAGTTATCAAGGAGCTGGAAAGAAAGGAAAGAGACATGTTAAGGGAAAGCAAAGGCACCATAATGTTAATGAGTCCTCTCAAGTACGTAAGAAGGAACACAAGAATGATAAGCGTCGTTTATGTGGAAAAACTGGACACTTTCAGAAAGATTAACTGAAATTTAAGGCATGGCTCAAGAAGAAAGGTAAGCCTAATGCTTTTACATGTCTCGAATCAAATATAATGGAAGTTCCTTATAATACTTGGTGGATTGACTCTGGTTGTACTTTACATGTTTCTAATATGAAGCAGGGACTCCTTACAGCACAAACTATAAACCATAATGAAAGATATGTGTATATGGGGAATAGAGTGAAGGCTTCAGTTAAAGTTGTAGGGACTTACCGTTTGATCCTTAATATTGGGCGTCACTTAGTTTTATTTGAAACTTGTTATGTACCTTCACTTTCGAGAAATTTAGTTTCTTTGTCTATGTTAGATACGACTGGATACTCTTTTAATTTCGGTAATGGATGTTTTAGTTTGTTTAAACATAATTATCTCATTGGTACTGGTACTCTTTGTGATAACTTATAAAAACTAAATCTTGATAATCTATTTGCCGAAACACTCTTAACTCTGCATCATAATATTGGAACCAAACGAAGTTTGGTGAATGAACAATCTGCTTTCTTATGGCACAAACGTTTAAGTCACATATCCAAAGAAAGGTTGGAAAGATTAGTTAAGATTGAAATTATTTCAAATTTGGATTTTACAGACCTTAACATTTGTGTGGATTGTATTAAAGGAAAACAAACAACACACACAAAGAAAAGAGCCACAAGAAGCACACAGCTTCTTGAAATTATACAGATTGATATGTGTGGTGCTTTTGATATTGCATCTTTCAGTAAAGAAGAATATTTTATCACTTTTATTGACGATTTTTCACGTTATGGGTATGTCTATTTGTTGCATGAAAAATCTCAAGCGATAAATGCCTTAGAGGTCTTTATTACTGAGGTTGAAAGACAACTAGATAGAAAGGTGAAAATAATCAGGTCAGATAGAGGTGGTGAATATTATGGAAGATATGATGAAAATGGACAACACCCA
>NW_006239511.1:251498-256918 GCF_000226075.1 Solanum tuberosum | reverse complement strand
AAGTTAGAGTTTATAACCCACTAGAAAAGAAACTGGATTCAAGAACAATTAGTGGTTTCTTCATGGGTTATCCAGAAAAATTAAAAGGGTATAGATTTTACTGTCCTAATCACAGTAAAAGAATAGTTGAAACTGGAAATGCTAGGTTCATTGAAAATATAGAAGTTAGTGAGAATGAAGAACCACGTACAATGGAAATTAAAGAAGTTAGGGTAAGAGTTCCTCTACCCTTTACTTCTTTTAAAGATGTTGTTCCTAAAGTTGTTGTACAATCTAACAATCAACAAGAACAACAAATCGATATTCCTGTTAATCTAAATGAAGCGATAATTAATGAACCTGCAATAGATGTACCACAAGAAGTTGCATTAAGAAAATTTCGAAGACAAAAGAGATTTGCTATTTCTGATAACTAATTGGTATATTTACACGAGTCAAAAATTGACTTGGGAATTGATAATGATCCAGTTTCATTTTCACAAGCTATTGAAAGTAATAATTCTGATATATGGATAAATGCTATGAAAGATGAGTTGAAATCTATGGAACAAAATGAAGTATGGGACCTTGTTGAATTACCAGAAGGTTGCAAAAAAGTTAGGTGTAAATGGATCTTTAAAACCAAAGTGACTCAACTGGCAACATCGAACGTCACAAGGCCAGACTGTTGTAAAAGGTTTCACTCAAAAAGATTCACTCATAATTATAATGGCTTTAGTAGCTCATTATGACTTAGAGCTACATCAAATGGATGTGAAAACAACCTTTCTAAATGGAAACTTGGAGGAAGAAGTTTATATGAATCAACTTGAGGGGTTTTCTAGTAAAGGAAAGGAACACATGGTTTGTAAACTTAAAAAGTGAATATACGGACTTAAACAAGCTTCCCGACAATAGTATCGTAAGTTTAATGAAACTATTGTTTGTAACCTTTGGATTTAAGGAAAACACTGTTGACTAGTGTATATATCTAAAGGTTAGTGGGAGTAAGTTTATTATGTTAGTCCTGTACATTGATGTCATCTTTCTTGCTTCTAATGATCTTGGTTTGTTACATGATACCAAGATATATCTCTCTAACAATTTTGAAATGAAAGATATGGGAGAGGTATCCTATGTGATTAGGATAGAAATATTTCAAAATAGATCACAATGATTAATAGGTTTGTATCAGAAAGCCTATATTAATAAAGTGTTATAGAGATTTAGAATGGAAAAATGCTCATCAAGTCCCGTTCCAATTCAGAAATGAGATAAATTTAGTCTCAATCAATGTCCAAAGAATGAATTGGAACGTAAGCAAATGAATGATATTCCTTATGCATCAATAGTTGGGAGTGTAATGTATGCTAAAACATGTACGAGACCTGACATCAGTTTTGCTATAGGAATGTTGGGCTGTTATCAAAGTAATCCAGGAATGGATCACTGGAAAGCTGCGAAGAAAGTGTCGCGATACTTGCAAGGAACTAAAGATCATATGCTCACTTATAGAAAATCTGATCATCTTGATGGGATTCTATATTCAGATTCAGATTATGTTGGTTGTGTGGATACAAAAAAATCAACATTTGGATATTTGTTCCTGTTAGCTGGAGGATCAATATCATGGAAGAGTGTGGAGCAGTCTGTTATAGCTGAATCCACTATGGAAGCTGAGTTTGTGGCATGCTTTGAGGCCACAGTTCAGGCTAATTGGCTGCGGAACTTTATTTGAGGACTTGGACTAGTCAATAGTATTTCCAAGCCACTGGTAGTCTTCTTCTCTAAAAATGATAAGTATTCGAAGGGTTCCAAGCATATGGAATTGAAATACTTTTCAGTTACGGAAGAAGTCCATAAACATAAAGTGACAATTGAACATATTAGCATCAAGCTTATGATTGATGATCCTTTGATGAAAGGATTACCGCCCAAAACATTTGTTGAACATGTTGTAAGAATGGGTCTTATTGATAGCAATGAATGACTTTCTATAAAGATTATTTTATGTTTATGCAATTGCCACTTTGAACTCAACTATATATATGTTTCTGTTATTACATGTTTTCTCTTGTATACGTTATGTTGAGAATGACGATGACAGGTTTTGTTTTAGATAAAGATATTCTAAGAATTATTGTGGACCCATTATGTATTTGAACAGTTGTGTTAGGCAATAGACTAATATTGTAGTGCATGGAAGGGACTATGCCAAATAAAGTGGTGTACAACCGCAATGACTCATATTAGTTGATTTACTCAATAACGACGAATGATGTTGTATCTAACATTGTGCACATGACGATTAACATGCATATTAAAACATTAAGTTAAAGGTCGTGCGCCAAGTGGGAATATGTAAAATTCTATGGCCCACTAATTATATTTTGGTTTAATAATAAATATAATTTCAATCCTAAATATGTGTGGAGAAGTGGGGTAGTGGGGAAATTACTTATATGTGTGGAGAAGTGGGGAAGTGGGGAAGTTACTTAGTAACATCCAACTACCCATTAAGTCTTCCTACTACCCATTAAGTGGGGAGTTACTTGGTAGTTTTAAAACTACCAATTATCTCCACTACTCACCATGATGGAAAGTGGGAATATTATTAAAAACTTTCTTATTTAAAGGGTCGTCTCTCAGCCATAAAGTAATAGTCTTATCCATCAAAGTTATTCATAAAGTGTAAGTCAAGAGAGAGAAACAACTTCTCAAGAACAACAAAGAAAAAGATTTCGCTCAATTCAAGTCAAGATTCTCGAAAAATACTATGGCTGATTCGGTTATGTATTCTTGACTGATTTATTATAGTAATAGATTTATGTGAAATTCATATAGTTCTACGATCATGAATAATAGATAGGATTTATAAATGTTTAGATTTTTTATGTTTTCACAATCCCTTAAATCCTAACATAGCCATCTTAGAAACATCAGTGTCTATAAACTCTTCATCAGGCATATCAAGACCACAAATCTGACGTTGATATTCATTAATAAGTCCCACATCTCGATGAGCATCTTTGCAGCAACGAACCCTATGGCTGATCCAAAATCAGCAATTTTGTATAAAATATTATTATTCCTAGTCTTAGTAAGAAAAGGATTATGTGTAGTAACTCTATCTATGTCAGGTGTAATAACTTACGTTATTTCCATAGTATATTTTGTATAAAATGTAATGAATATATAATTTAATATTAAAATATTTCCACGATATTAGTTTTTTTTTATGTTGAAAGTTTAAAATAATGTTGAGTTTACGCAGTTTTCGATGTTTGAATGTCGAATGACATTATGTTGTTTCTTTCGTTTTTGTTATTGCAATATGTTATTACAATTTATATATTTATGATAATTTATGTCTTTTGTTAGGACGAAATTAGTCATACTCTAATATCGATATTGAATATTTGATTTTAATGTTTTGTTAATATGTATCGATAATGCTAAAACTTCAAAGATAATTGAACATAAAATTATCAACTGATAAATTGGTCAACAAATGCTTAATACTTCAAAAACTCTCACTATGTTCTCTAAAAAAAATTAAACATAAACTTCAAAAACTATCACTATTTTCTCTAAAAATACTTAAATACTTCAAAAACCTCATTTTCTCCCCATTAGCATGTTAGAGCCTCCTTTTTCTTAGTAATGAAATTATGGTTGAAAAAAAAGTATTTTTCATAGTATAAAAAATGATAAAAGTATTCATAGCATAAAATTTTCTTCTTCGTAAATTCTTCTCTAAATGAATGATCTAAAATGCTTTAATTTTTTAAAGTAATATTAACATATATACCATATTTCCTTTTGAGCAAAAAAGTTCTACTCTCCGAAGCTTCAAAATCCCTACTTGTCTTGCAATATGGGCTTAAAAGTCTATATAATCTTAAGTACAATTTTTAACACAAAAGAAATTATTTAACATTCATATTACCCACTAAAAAGAAAAGAAAGTAGTTGTATAAATTCTAAATTGAAATCATAGTAGCTTTAAGATTGCTTACTATTGATGTGCATATTCCCAATTAATTAATGAACATAAAGAACTCATTTCTGAAGCTAAAGAATATCTTATAATGTCAGCAAAACATTCTAATTTCTAGTTGCTTGTGATGATTGAGATGTTGCTGCCATTTGAGCCAAGATGCTAGCATATTGTACAACTGTGTGTTGTGAAGTGTATTGATCAGAGAGGCCAAACTCTGAAAAATTTGGTTCAACATGCACAAAATGACCCGGTAATGATCTTTTTCCAAGAGTTTCCGTCCATATCTCGAAGAATTCACTCATAATTAGATGTGATGATTCCCATGAGGAAATCGGAAGATACTCCATCTACAAAAGAAACAAACATCTTATGAGGCAAGCATGCTCATAATAGTATTTATTTTTTTAATTAGGTAAAGTACAATAATTGAATTCCTCTCCATGAAGAGTAAAAAAACATAATATATTACAACATAGCTATGTTTTTTATTAAATGTCTTAACCACATAAAAAGCTTCAACTGAGAATAAATCTCTAAAAGTATTTGCATACCTCCATAACTATTCCCCTCAAGTTCTCAGAATTTATTGGAACAACTTTGCCAACTTGAAGCCGGAAGTCACCAAGTCGATACTGAAGCCCCTATATCAGTCAAATATTTTAATGAGTATTTGTGAAGACAAAAATCTTGATGGTGCTATATAAGTATATCATCCACTTACAATAAGAACAATAATTTGCATATCTCAATAATACAAACCTCACAATTAACAGCAAGCTTCATTCTATAAGATTGTAAGTTCTCCATTACCGTCTGCATTGATGACTCTGCTACCACAACCAGTCGTTGCCTACTAATTGCCATGTAAAACTTGTCGGGTTGTTCTTGAAGTGAAACCCCCAAAAAAATTTGGGGAAATTCCGATGCATTTGCTTGTTCTAGTAAAAGAAAAAATTAATCAATCAACAATCAAATCTCGTATATGGCCACAAAAATACTCTTAAAAATGAAATGATGTGTAAGTTAGAAATGCGAGATATATAGATTATATTACATTTAGATCTATTCTTGACCCAAATTATTTCAATACTTCTTCGCTTTTTTATAGATTACTTACAAATGAGAAAAACTTCCCAAATTCATTCTTTATAATGCATCGAGAGGAAAAAAAGGTCATCCCTTTATATAATGTTTACAAACATGATTTATTAAGTAATGAAATACCTTTGAGTATGGGCTTATAAAAGGTAAAAGTATTTTTCCATCTTCCTTCTTTTAACACCATTAATGCTCTCAGCACAATTAGCTACTTCTATCAGTATTTGACTATTGATTGTTGTTCCTGCATTTGGCTGCCAATGCAAAATCCTAACAACAAACAAAGTAACAAACTGTACACTTAAACATACACACCAAAA
This sequence comes from Solanum tuberosum, assembly GCF_000226075.1. Lineage (NCBI taxonomy): Eukaryota > Viridiplantae > Streptophyta > Magnoliopsida > Solanales > Solanaceae > Solanum > Solanum tuberosum. Next base: position 251,518 of record NW_006239511.1, on the reverse strand, counting down.
TCTTTCAAAAATGTTATGTT
>NW_006239511.1:245433-251382 GCF_000226075.1 Solanum tuberosum | reverse complement strand
GGGCTAATACAAGGAAAGATAAGAGAATGAATCTTAATGTAGTTGAAAGTGTTTGAAAGAATAACACTGTATTTATAGTTGACAAGTACCTTGAACAAAAATACAAGTCATAAAATTCATGTCATATTTGGATTTTGTTACTAAAATTTCAACAAATTTACCTTTTATGGTTAAACTTATTATATAATCAAAATTGTATTTCTTTTACCTTCTAATTTATTGTGGAATTAATATTTTTTCCTAATTAGCATTGAAGATAGAAAGAAAGAATGATAAATATTCATCCTAAAATGTAGGTCAACATCATATTTTGTCCAAATCGTATCTAGTCCATATATTTATTTCTCTTCATTAATATACCTTTTTTATAAGAGGAAAAATTATGCTTTGAAGGATGAAAAACAAGTCAAAGATTTCATTCACGAATAGGAATTAGTTTTATTAAAATAAAGTATGTACTATATTTATATCAGTTTATATGATACAATATTTTTTTATACTTATTAGGTAATTAAAATAGTATTTTCATTCCTTGTAAAATCAACAGTTTTTCTTAATCTTCCTCACAGATAGAAATAGAATAATAATAAATATTTATCCATAAATGTAGTTCTAAATAAAATTTTCTTAGAATGGTGTATTTAGTTTACATATTTATTTTTATTAATTAATATACCAATTAAAAAAAGATGTTTTGAAGGATCAAACAAGTCAAAACATTCATGCACAAATATGAATCGTTTATAGTAAAATAAAGTATATACTATCTTTATTTCATCCTATATAAATTTCCGACTTAAGTTACTTTTTTTAAAAAATTGATTTTATTTTTTAATAAGAAAAATGGTACACGTAAAATTTATCAACAATGTCAACTATAAGAATTTGTATAGTAGCCAAGATATTCAATAGTTTTCCACATGACCTATCGAATTTGGAGTGTTACACTATTTTATTGTAATTAAAAGAATGTACTTATTTAATTGTCTATTTATATGTTTTCTCTTAATCCTGGCTAGTGAAAGATCGACCAGGCAGGATGAGGATGAAGTGCAGATCAAATAATGTATGATCATTCAGCTTCAAAATCATACAAAGAGCCTGTTTGGATTAGCTAACTATAAATTAACAACATGTAAATTTAGTGCGAAAATTAATTTTATAAATAATTTGTTACAAGTTTGGATAGAGGTGATGAAACCGATAATAAAAAGTTGATGTATTTGGCAAAAAATACTATTAAGTTGTGGTACTATTAAAATGACTGAAAGACCCTAAATATTGTCGAAAAATTATATATTAAACCTAATTCTTTATACAAAAGAACAAATGGCATATACCAATCAAAGAATTAGTAACACCAAAGACAATAAGTTGTTGAACTTTTTTTGTGTGTGGAAAAATGGGAAAATGTAGAAGGCCTCAATTTCAAGTTCGATAGCATTTTAAACCTTCCACATTCATTGTTTGAACTTACATATTGATGAATATTATTTTTATTATCAAGAACTTATTGTAAGGTGATGAACTCCAAAGAAAATTTATCTCTTCTTATATTGAAAATGATGTCATTGTTGTATTTGTTGATCAAGGTAAAGGAAAGGACATGGATATGACTAGAACACATCAATGCTACAGTTGGAAACAAATATGGTCATATCACTAGCAATTGTAGCAAGAAGTTCTGTAATTATTGTAAACAACGAGGACACATTATCAAAGAATATCCCACACGCCCTAAAAATCGTAGGGTCAGTGCTTTTCAAATTGGGATAAATAGTTTCATCACTACTGATAACTCATCTTCAGGACAAGTTCTTACTTCTAAAATGGTACAACAAATGATAGTGTCATTCTTTCAGCACTGGTATAACAAGGTAATGATGTTACATCTAATTTTTGTATTGTTAATTCGGGTGCTTTCAATCATATGACCATCTAAATGAGCACCCTAAAACATGTTCGTAAGTATCAAGGTCCATCACAAATACAGATTGTCAACGGTGGTAATTTATCCATTACCAAGGTTGGAGACATTACTCCAACTTCAAGAATGTTTTTATTTCATCAAAGCTCTCAACTAGTCTTATTTCAGCTAGACATTTAGTAGATAACAATTGTGATGTGCATTTTTCTCGTAATGGTTGGTTTGTACAGGATCAAGTGTAGAAGACGATAATCGTGAAGGGCCCTAAAGTTGAACGATTGTTTCCTATACAGTTTTTCATTCCTCTTGTTTTATCTTTTGCTTGTACCTCTACTGGTAGTAAGACTGAGGTTTGGCATAAGCGTCTAGGACATCTAAATTTTGTTGTGTTGTTTCATTTATTAAACTCTAGTTTATTGGTAAACAAAAATCAATTTTCAGCTGCTTTCATTGATTGTTCTACTTTTAAATTAGGCAAAAGTAAAACTCTTCATTTTCCTAATTTTGGTAGTCATGCTACAAGGCGTTTTGATGTCATTCCATAGTGATGTTTGGGGCATTTCACCAATTATTTCTCATTCTCATTTCAAATAATTTGTGACATTCATAAATAATTATATTCGATTTACATGGGTGTATTTTCTTCGATCCAAATGTGAGGTATTCTCCATGTTCAAGACAATTTTGGCTTACATTGAGACTCAATTTTCTACGAGCATCAAATTATTAAGATCTGATTCTGGTGGAGAATATATGTCTTATGAATTCAAAAAGTCTTTCTTGACAAAGGAATTGTCTCACAATGCTCTTACGGATATATACTATTGATTGAGTCCTCTCTACCATCTAAATACTAGATGGAAGCTTTGTCTACTACTGTCTATTTAATTAATATACTTCCATCTAAAGTTCTAAATCTTGAGTCTCCATATTTCGTCCCTATAATTAAAATCCTAACTATAGTGATTTTCATACATATGGTTGTATTTTCTTTGTGCATTTACCTCCTTCACAACACAATAAACTTTCTTTACAGTCTACTAAATGTGCTTTTATGGATTATAGTACTTCACAAAAAAGTTTTATTTGCTATGATCCATGTTCTCACAAATTTAATGTTTCTAGAAATGTTTTATTATTTAAGAATGAGTATTTATTTCCTACTATTGTAGATTCCTTTTCTGATTCTCCTCTTCTTCTTACTTTTGAGGATTTATTATTTTCTTTTCAGAGGTTCAATCTTAAAAGAAATGTTTCTAAAAAATGTTCCTTTTCTGTTTCTAGAAATGTTTTTTAAGTTGGTAAGATGCTAACTCAACCCGATCATTCCCAGTTACCTGCATCACTTCAAAGATCTTCTTGACCTCATCAATGAAGTTCTGGAGATCCTAACCAACCTGCGATCCTAAGAAATCTGGCGGATTCATCCTGACAAAATCTCACACTCCACCTGCAGTGGATACAACATTAGCATTTGTCGGAACTGGAGCCCATTGATTGTTCTAGTTGGCAACAACACTCTGAGCCAACATCTGAATGGCGTTCCAAAATTCTGCATTCGAAACTTCTTGATCTGGGACTAGAGGAGTTTCGTTTGCGTTCCTGACATTCGCATTCCTGGCATTAGCTCTGCGAGTAGGCATGATCACTGAAACGTAGAACGTTGAGTTAGAACGGAATTAGATCATACCTTACGCACGATAAGAGTAACAAGAAAATGAAGATTTTTCCTAAAACACTTTGTAGCCTCCCTCTCATTAGATTTGATGCACTTCACACCCATGAAAATGACTCTACTTAGTGCGGCTTTTCAGACATCCTAGGACTCTTAAACCTAATGCTCTTATACCAATTTTGTCAATCCCCGAGCTACTCCCGAGACGCGTACACAGGACATAGGATCACAAGTGACCCCAAGCTAACCCTGATGGCATGACATGAATATACTTAGAAATATAATAACTGATGCGGAAGCTAAATCATGAAAATGAAAGTGATGGGAATACCCACATACTAAACTGAATATATCAAATCTGATAGTTTTAATACAAAAGAAATATCAAACTCAAATACTAAGCAGAATCTAACTATGTCTGAAATAAGCCTCTAAACTGACTAGAAATATTGGGACATTCCCCAACTAGATCTAGCAAAACTGCAACTAAAGAATAAAAGCGATAAAGATAAACATGTCACTAGTTCTCGAAGAATGAGGACTCACCACTGATGTTGCTGAACTGAAGATCGGGAACCGATCTAAGTGTGATCTGGATGCTGAGAACCTGAACCTACATCACGAGATGATGTAGTGCAGAGTATGCATCAATACTTGAAAGGTACTGAGCATGTAGGATAGAATAAAGCTTAAATAAGCATATAACTGAACAAGCAATAACTCAAGAGCATAATCTGAACACTATATAGATACTGAATACTGAACTAACTATATGCAATGACCAAATGATAACATGTTGAGACTGAATATTGACTATATTGACATATGGTCAATGCAATGGAGTCTGACTGAACTGTGGGAGCTACTAATAACCGATAATAAAACCACATGAGCAAAATGTGGATTTCGATGTATACGCCCTAGACCCAATACACCCGGCCAAAGGTGTAGAGGCATGTTTTCGGGATAACTAAAATGATGCCCACAGAGGGGACTTACAACCTACATGACTCGTAGTTCTAGGACTATATGGGTGACTGACCCTAGTCCAACTCGGTATTACGCTACTCCCATTAGATTAAATGATCAACACATTAAGACTGAATTTTATGATATACTAGATAGCTCAAAACTGACATGCAAACTGGGATTGCACATTAATATACTGATAATGACACATTCAAGACTGGGGCATATATATCTGAAATACTGAAATATCTAACCTAGTATGTGTAATTCAAGAACTAAAGAAATACATAGCTAAGGTTCTGAAATTTATGCAATAACGAAATAATAACATGATAATCTGATTTGGAACATATAATTAACTAATTCATGAGAATCTATTGAAGTTCTAGAAACCCTAGGACTAGTTAATAATAGGGAATCAAGAATCTGACTGAATTCTAGGGACCTAATGGGTGAAAAGAACCCACTAGTGAAATCCCACATACCTGGTGACGAATTCCACAGAGAAATCCTTCGATTTAAGGGCTAGAACTGGAGGAAACTTGTTGCGTTCTTGAACTAGGGTTGCTCGACCTTTTCTCCTCTTTCGCTTCTAATTTTCTAAGTTTTTTATTAAAGATCTGACTTAGGTAAGTTCTAGTTATTTTTTTAGGCTAAAATTGACCAAAACCACATAGTTTAAGGTTAAAATGGCATAGTTTAGGGGTCCAACGAAATAATAAAAGACCAAAAGACCCCTGACTTAAGTTTCAGACAGGGCTGACCACGGCCACTTTCACGGACCATGAAAGGGACCACGGACCGTAAAGATGGTCGTGGTCTGCACTTGGTCCAGGAGTTGGGGGTTCTGGGGTTTGGTCCACGAACCCCTACCACCGTGTGGAGGACCACGGATCGTGAAGGTCCCAATGGACCTCACTTAGGTTGAGGTCTGTAGGCTCAGGTCTGGGAGCCTATTGGATAGCCTTCACTGATCACTCCACGACTCTTGTGAGGGACCACGGACCGTGAAGGCCCTCGTTGTCTTCACTTGGGAATGGAGGTCTAAGGGGTTGGCTAGGGGGGGTACTACCTCAACTCTACGGACGCCACCACGGACAGTGAAGGTGCCCGTGGTTTGATGTCTGTGCCAGGTTGTCACTCCCCGAGCCTACACCCTGGGCGGGACCGGCACTCGGAGACCATTGCTGGCCCCAAGCGAACCCTTGGCCTGGCTTTCTTAACTCAGCGGAAACTTAACTCAACAGTACAACTCAATGCAATGAAAGGTTATAAAACAACCAACTGATGCATAACATGCCAAAAGGCAGCTCGAGTCTCAAAATAGAATATTTACATATATACATAGATAAGAGACTCAAAACTAACTGACTGACTG
>NW_006239511.1:237315-245223 GCF_000226075.1 Solanum tuberosum | reverse complement strand
AACTCTTGAACAACTTTAAGAACTTGCTTGACTTACTTCTTAACTTTGCTTGACTTGGAAAGTAACTCTCCTTGAATTGGATTTATGGATTCAAGGTGTTTGATCACATGTTACGGATGAGTTCGGGAGGTTTAAATGTACCTTAGAGTGTTGGAAACAACCATACAACATAGGTACAATACCAAGGAAGATGCATGGGAAGGTATTAAATGAAAGGGAACACTTGGTGCCCTTGGTGCCCTTGGCGCTCTACAAGGCGCGGAGCGCCAGCCCCAAAACTTCAGAGGGGGGCTGTTGGCGCTCTGCTAGGCGCGGCGCCCCAAGGGGGAAAATTCAGAACCCCTTTTGGGGGCGCTGGCAGGCGCGACGTGCCAACCCCTCGCCCAGAAAACTCGACTTTTCTCCCTTTTTTCTACAACTCTAAACCACCCTTAGTCCAAGGGCTTCAACCCCAAACACTAAGGATCATCATATCCCTCAACATACCATGGATTACAACTCAAAACACAACCGGAAACAAGTCCCAAATCAACAAGAATCTCAACATCAAAATCAACAACAATACCAACACAACCCAACAACTTCAACAACATAGCCAATCCTTTCTCAATAAATAAAAAGGGGCTAGGTGTGTGGGGGGAAAGGGATCAACCCACACTAACTACTCACATACCTCAATAGGGATCACCCCCGACGATTTCCACGACGGAACTTGCTTGATCACCTCTTTCTCTTCTTCTTCTCCTCTTCTTCTCTTCTTCTTCTCTTCTTCTTCTCAAACCCTAGCTCTAACTCTTTTTTAAAAATGGAACAAAAATGATCCACAATAAGTCTAACACAACAATATAACCTCAAAAGAAATGGCTAGGGAAAAGACCAAAATGCCCTTAAATTTCCGGACGGATTCCCTGCCCAACTTTCAAAGGGCATAACTCGCTCATACGAACTCGGAATTGAGCAAACTCGGTGGCGTTGGAAAGACCATTCCACGAGCTATGCAAACATAACTAGAACTACTCCTAACTCATCCTGAGCTAGAATTTATGACTGCTCAAAGTTGGCAAAAACTCATCCTTTTTCCATACTTAGCCAAATTTTCAGATTTTTAAATCTTTCCAAAAATGACTATTTCCAATTCTAAGCTTCTTCATAATTATTCAAATCGCCGGATGTTACACAGGTGACTTCCAAGTCATGACCACGGGCAAGTCAATGGACCGTAGACCCTATCACGGTCTGTGAACCCTACTGTGGTTCACTGCTTCAGGTAAGTTCTGCAAAAAATTACCAGGTCTGGTTTTCGTGGTGTTACAGTGATGATACAACGTCTCGCCCACACTGCCAAAACCGTCTTATACCTTGTTGGGGTACAGAACACCTCAACTAAGTGGATCCACTAAGTTATGCTTAAAAGCAATAAGAAATCATGTAAAACTGTGATCCATTACCCATGTTGGCTACATAGTTTATGAGGAATGTGAATTGTATGAACTCATCCCCATATCGATGCTCAATACTACTCCCCATAAATATATACTCATGCTCAATGTTAAAACATTCTCTTTCTCAATTTGAGGTAATTACTCAAAAGATCCTCTTAAAAGAGGTAATGCTCTAAAATATCTCTCAACTCATAATCCTATTTACTCTTAAACTTACTTTAGTTTTGATTGTAAATTAAGACATGTGATTAGAACATGTAGGAACTCTCAAGAATTAATGGAGCCTTTAGGAGCTAATACAAAGAAGATAACGTAGTCACGACTCAAAGGAATGTCCTGTTATTAAGACTTTATGTTTTGACTCCTCTTGTTATTTTTAGTATTATATTTTATTTTCATTTTATATTTGGTCCACGTGCTGACGCAACCCATATTGTTCATGTAACACCCCAGAAATGTTTTTTATCTAAGACTCGAACCATGTTTCGTTATGAGTAAGATTTTACCAAGGAATTTAAAATTTCTTAAGTATTAAGATCACTAGATATAGAACCTTGAGTTCCAAAAATAATTAAAGAGAATTCATTCAAGTCATTCCTAGGTTCTTCTAAGTTTTAGGTCAACTTATAATGATCATAACCTTCAGTACAGGAAGAGTTAGGTGGTCTACAAGATATCAAATGAAAGATCTCTGAGTCCTCTTTCCAACACCATCGAGTTTTCTAATTTTCGAGTTCATATGAGGAAGATATGCCCTATTTAAGTCGGGTTGTCCATTTAAGTAAAGTTATCCAAAAATAGGAGGGGTATTTTAGTCTTTTCCTTACCTCACTTATTCTAAACACAAATTTCACTCAATTAAGGGTCTAAACTGATTAGAATCGTTTTCATTCATCCCCAAAAGCGTTAAGGGTTTTAGAGAGAAGATTCAAGAGGATAAAAAGTTCAAAGTATCAAGTGTTCGTTCAAGAAATCCTTTGAGGTATATAAGCTTCCATAGTGTTGGGTTTGTTCACCCACATGCCAATCATGAGTTTCTTTTGCGAATCTATCCATCAATATAGGGCAATTCAATTTCTTGATGAGTTCTTGATAAGTGTTCTTGAAGTTTCCTTATCGATTAAGTTTTGATGTAAGATTCTACTTGGGTCAACTTCAAACAACCATATCTCTTAGAATATAAAGAGTTACATAATCCATAACCTATCAAATTAGAGTTATTTGAATCTACTTTCCAACGCCACTAATTTAGCGTCAATCCAATTTCTGAGTAACAAGTTATGAATATTTTAGTAACCTGATACAGTGTTGTTACGATTTAGCGGACGGGAAAACATTAAAAAGGGTTGTTTTTGTTTTTTTACCTCCAAGAAAACCCTAAACGGATTTCTTGACTAATAAAAGGCTCAAAACAATCAGATTTTCATCTTTTAATCCATCATTCTCTTCTTTCTCAAATCCGAGGGAAAAACCTTAAGGAAAAATCAAAGTAGAAGACTCCATTCAAGATTCTTTCAATCTTTTCAAGATTCTTCTTCAAGGTAAGGTTTTTTCCTCCAAGAATTCCATTCTTTCCAACTCAAGTTCCTCCATATAATTATGAATCACTAATAAAAATCATAAATCTTGGGAATAGAGATTTCAAGAAACTAATTCAAGAATCTCAAGAAAAGTTTTCTTGATTGTTTACATTCAAGTTAGGGTTTCAAGGCTTCTAATCAAGTTCTTCTTCAAGATATTTCAAAATTCTTCAAGAACCTTGTTCTTCCAGGTATGTAAGGATATCATAGTATTGGACTAGTTCGTCCTCACACCCTACATCTACTTTCAAATCATTAACACAGAAATCTAGGATTCCTCCCCTAGATTAGAGTATTCTTGATATAAGTTGATTTGAGTTCTTGAGTTCATGGTTCATTTAAAAATTCTATTCCTAATTATTGAGTTTCTATATTCTTATTGAGATCCTTGAGTTGATTTGTTCATGTCTATAATTCAGCATGAACCATATTTTGAGTTAAAAATTTTTGAAAACCTGTTTTTTAAAGCCAACACTTGAGTTCTTAAACAGAGTTTTGATGAAGTAAGTATGACAATTAGAAGAGTTGTATACATGAGTCCATATTGTTATGTATACCTTGAGTCAAGACATTCATGCCCATAAATTCCGTATGAACTCCATAAATAGAATATCTTTGAGAGGAGTAGTATCTTTAAGTTCTAAGTTCTTGAGTATTGAGTTCCTAACCCTTTTGAGACTATATTCCTAATTGTGGGACTACTACATGTCACCCATGAAGGTACTTGAGTTAAGTTGTTCATGCCCATAATTTCGCATGAACCCTACGAATCGAATAGTCACGAGATGAGTAGTATCATTGAGTCCTCGAGTTCAGGAGTTGTTGAGTTCTGAGTATTAAGTTCTAGATATATGGTTATTGAAAATCTAGAATTTAGTCGTTCACATCCATAATTCAGCATGAACCCTATTTTGAAAAGTCTTTTACAATCACTTTAAACTTGTTTTAAGACTTGAGCACTTGAGTTTGAGAAAGAGTAGAGTTGAGTTCATTTTTCAAAATGAATATATGGGAACTAAGTATTCCCAAGAGAAAATGTTTTTACATCTAAGCAGAGAGGAAACACCGATTTCTAAAAGAGTTTTTCTAAAACATGATTAGTATGGCAATCGAGTATGGCATCAATGTTTAAGGAGTATGGAATCTAGTTGTGTCATCAATGTTTAAGCAATATGGTATCTAGGTATGCCATCAATGTTTAAGCAGTATGGTATCTAGATAAACCATCCATGTTTATGCAGTATGACTTCTCAAGCATCTGCCATCATATTAAAATTTGATTTTGATATGTTTTTTTAAAGAGTTTTCAAGTATGAATTGAGTAAGAGTATAAGGGGACTATGTATTCCTAGAGGTATCAATTTTTACATTGATAAACGAGAAACTGAGATTTCTAAATGAGTTATGAATTCAAAAGATATTTCAAGAGCAGTTACCTCTTTTAAGAGGGTAGTTTGAGCAATTATCTCAAACAAGAGGAAGAGTTATGTTTTTAAACATATGAGTTAGTATATTTTGGGAGTAGTATTGAGCACCGATATGAAGACGAGTTCAGATAACTCAAGTCTCCATAAACCATGTAACCAACGTGGGTAAAAAGGGTCATATTTTTTAGATGATTCCTTAATGATTTTTAGCATAGACTAGTCGATCCACTTAGTTGAGAGGTTCTATACCCCGGCAAAGTATAGCATAGTTCTGGCAGCGTAGGCGAGACGATGTATCATCACGTAGCTCATAGTGATGGTTGTCGGTTAGAGAATCTTCCAAAGAGTTATATTGTATTTTTATATACAAACCCAGCTATTATTGTATTTTTGCATACAACTGAGTTATTGTCTATTGTTTTTAAAGCCTTCCATATATTACATTTTTTATTGTTGCTTTATCATGAGTTGAGTATCTTGAGTTGAGTACCTTTGAGTTGAGTTGAGTATCTTATTCTTGAGTTGAGTTGAGTTGAGTTGTGTGAGTTGAGAAGAGGTAAGTATGTTTCCTTTTTATCAAGTTCAAGCCTTTCTTTATGCTCTAGAATTCCCCTTACATGCTCGTACTTTCCACGTACTGAGCCATTTGGCATACATCATTTCATGATGCAGATACAGGTATATAGGATCATCAACAGGTGCTTTGTTGAGGTCATGTGATATTCCAGTCAGTTTTGGTGAGCCTTATCATATTCCGGAGGACTTCACCTTTATCTTACAGTTAGTAGTTTAGAGATTTCGTGAGTCTTGTCTCGATATCTTTGTGTAATAGCATAGGCTTCATAGATAGACAGAGTTGAAAGAGTTTTCTGTATTTACTTTCTTTTGAGTATTGTTCAGACTTTCTTAAAGTTCACTATTGGATTTCAATGAATTTAATTTAGTTTTAAGTTTATGTATGCTTGAGTAAGTCTTCCGCTTGTAGCCAGCCAGGATGAGGGTTCGCTTGGGGACTAGCAATGGTTTTCGAGTGCCGGCTACGTCCAGGGTGTAGGCTCGGATCGCGACAATTGAAACACCACATGAGGCTAATAGGCTTATTAAAACTTGGCTTAAAAGCCCTATTTTTAAATGGACTCTAAAAAACATAGTCCAACCATGAACAAATCACGGGTTGAGTCGGACTGGCCCAATGGTCTTAAACCTTATTGACGGCTCTACTCATTTTTTATATTTTTTAGGTTTCTCAATGATTCAATTCAGGTTAGGCCTGAGAATTTCTTAATAGGATAACTTTTTTGTTGATATTTTCTATGTTGCTCAAGTGACGGATTAACTTAAGTTCAGTTTGTGCTTTTCTCAATAGATCAATTTTTAATTAATTTTTCCTTCGTTGCTCAGGTGAAAAATTCAATTCAGGTTAGGTTTGAGCTTTTTCAATCGATAATTTATTTATTTTTATTTTCCTTTTTTTCTCAAGTGACAGATTCAAATCCTATTAGGTTTGAGCTTCTCTGAATAGATCATTTTTTTATTGATTATCCTTTTTTTTCTCAAGTGACAGATTCAAATCAGATTAGGTTTGAGCTTCTCTGAATAGATCATTTTTTTATTGATTATCCTTTTTTTTCTCAAGTGACAGATTCAAATCAGATTAGGTTTGAGCTTCTCTGAATAGATCATTTTTTTATTGATTATCCTTTTTTTTCTCAAGTGACAGATTCAACTCAGTTAGTTGTAGTATTTTCTCAATAGATCAAATTTTTTAATCGATTTTTCCTTTGTTGCTCAAGTGGCAGATTCAACATAGGTTAGGTTTTCCCTTCTCTTAATATATCAAAAAAAATATTCTTGATTTTTTTTCCTTTTTTGTCCAAGTGATTGATCGACTCATGTTAGTTTTGAGCTTTTCTCAATAGTTCAATTATTGAAAAAAAAAAACAATTGGTGTTCGGTTAGTTTGTGCACACCTTGACTATTCCACCGAGTACCTACTATATCTCACTAGCATAGGTACTAGGATATTTTACCCACCAAGGTTCACCCTATACGTTTTTCTCATTGGGATTTCAACCTTGGTATTCACGCTCTTGGATGTGAATCATTCAATCATTTAGCGCATTCCTTCTTGCTATCAATATTATTAATATTCTTGTTCAATGAAACTTATTGAGTAGGGTTTAGAAGTTTTTTGGTTCCAAAAGATAAATTTCAGTGATGTAGTTTTATTCTAACCTTAAATGTTTTCTAATTTCTCAACAACTGAGTTAAGAAAACTACCCTAATTAGATTTTCAAAAATTATGAAACATGAGAACCCTAACCTTGTGTTCTGAAAGGGTAACGGTTAGAGATGCTTGCAAAAAGTGTAGGAATCTATAATTAAACGATAATCATAGGTATAAGTACAACATGTAGCTTAGTTCTAAATCCAATTTGAAGAGCAATAGATGTTATGTCACTTGCTCATTCTTGGTTATACTTAGAGATTGTACAACTTGAATCCTTTATCATTAAAGTTAAACTTGGCCTCAGCTTTCAACTAAACACTCCAAATTTGATGATGCACATCTAGACACCTCAACTCGTCTCCAACTTTTTGTTCAGTTGTGTTCATAGTTCTATGTATCCATGGTTTGCTGATGTATATTACATAATATTTTGGAGCGAACAATTTTTTTAATAATTGACAAAACATCATGAATTCGATAGAGTCAAGCATAGCAAAATTACGTATAAAAAATAAAATATAGCAAAGCAAAGGAGAATAATAATAATAATAATAATAATAATATATAATATTATAATTGAAGCAAAAGGAAAAAAATAGATAATAAATCAAATCAGACAACAGGATAAATATGAGTAATTAAGAGCAATCCTGCTAATTAACCTTCTACTCTAATCTCCTATCTCTATATATATCTTCCTATCTAGAGTCATGTCCTCTATAAGTTGCAATTGTGTCGTTCCCTCTTTGATCATTGATTGACCTCCTTATTTTGGTTGTCGATCCCTCACAAGTTGTAGTAAACAAATGATGCTCTGAAATTCAGTAATCACGAAAAGGATTATCATTAATAGTACTACAAATGTTGATCAAGTCATTCCCACAAGTACTAATTGCATTCTAGATAAAGGATGACTAATTAGTTCATCCAAACTCAATAATCTACCAGTAAATTCACAAAACATATCGTCTATCACAAAATCTTTAGCCTGTAAATTTCTATGGCCCACTAATTATATTTTGGCTTAATAATTAATATAAGTTAAATCCTAAATATGTGTGGAGAAGTGGGGAAATTACTTATATGTGTGGAAAAGTGGGGAAGTTACTTAGTAACTTCCAACTACCCATTAAGTCTTCCTGTAACACCCCGTATTCGAAACAGACCAAAAATACAGATTTCGATAAGTTGCAGGTGCAACTTACGGTCACCATCCATGGACCGTAGGT
>NW_006239511.1:233348-236103 GCF_000226075.1 Solanum tuberosum | reverse complement strand
CAACTTCACCAATGCCTTCATGGCTACAATTCACAATAATACCACACAAGAATAAGATATAACACTTCCACCAAAGGTGGATTCAACCTACCAACAACAATCAATTTAATAAAGAGAGTTCAAGCTTTCTTACCACAATCCAAAGCCATAGCCAAAATCACCAAAATCCAAACAATCACCAATATTTCACCCATAAGGCTTACCACCCTTAATTCACCCATTATCAACAATTAATCATGAATAAACATTAAACAACCCAAGAGATATCAATACAATTCACTTTACACCTAATTCCATCAACTTTGAATTTATAGAAAAAGACCCACTTCATAAGCAAATTTAGGAGTTTAGGGAAAACATGGGTTCTTCAAGGAATTCCATATGAAATCATTCTAAAAACATTAATCAAACATTAATTCATCAATATAATGGCTTAGAAAACGTTTTTCAAATGAACCCATGCTTAGATTTAGAATTTGAGATTTTTGTCCTTTGAAACATTTTTGAAACCCTTTTGATTGGACTCCTTGAAAGAAAGATTGATCAAGGATCAAGGGTCACCATACCTCTCTTGAAGAATCCACTCGAAATTTGATGAAGAACTCACCAATTCCAAGCCCTAGCTCTTTTTCTTCTTCTTCTATGAACTAGAGAGAGTTTTTGGAGAGAGAATGATTTTGGAAATTATAATTTGAAGAATGAAGTTATAACCCTCATTTAAATGTTCTAATATACCTAAAATAATAAAAACTTCTTAAAATAAATGCCCAAACATTTAATTAGCCAAGGGGGAAATTTACCAACCCACCCTTGGCTTGGCCGGCTTTGGACAGCTTTTACAGTGCCCAAAAACGTTGACTTCAAACTCAACCAAACTGACCTATAAACTCATTTCAAACATGTATACAATTTTATCAACTACTAACACGCATGTGAAGCTCTAATTATCCTATTTCATTTTGAGGGGTGTTACAATACCAATTGGAACCTTCTCAGTTCCAATTTACCTTGTTTGTGTCCCTTCAGCCGCAATCCTGCTAATTAACCTTCTACTCTAATCTCCTATCTCTATATATATATTCCTATCTAGAGTCATGTCCTCTGTAAGTTGCAATTGTGTCGTTCCCTCTTTGATCATTGATTGACCCCCTTATTTTGGTTGTCGATCCCTCACAAGTTGTAGTAAACAAATGATGTTCTGAAACTCAGTAATCACCAAAAGGATTATCATCCAAACTCAATAATCTACCAGTAAAATCACAAAACAAACTGTCTATCACAAAATCTTTAGCCTGTAAATTTCTATGGCCCACTAATTATATTTTGGTTTAATAATTAATTTAAGTTAAATCCTAAATATGTGTGGAGAAGTGGGGAAGTGGGGAAGTTACTTAGTAACTTCCAACTACCCATTAAGTCTTCCAACTACCCATTAAGTGGGGAGTTACTTGGTAGTTTTAAAACTACACATTACCTCCACTACTCACCATGATGGAAAGTGGAATAATGTTAAAAACTCTCTTATTTAAAGGGTCCTTTCTCTTCCATTAAGTAATAGTCTTATCCATCAAAGCTATTCATAAAATGTAAGGCAAGAGAGAGAAACAACTTCTCAAGAACAACAAAGAAAAATACTTCCGCTCAATTCAAGTCAAGATTCTCGAAAAACACTATGCCTGATTCGGGTATGTACTCTTAATTAATTTATTATAGTAATAGATTTATGTGAAAATCATATAGTTCTACTATCATGAATAATTGATAGGATTTATGAATGTTTAGATTGTTTAGGTTTTCACAATCCCTTATACCCTAACATATGGTATCAGAGTCAGGTTTAAGAACTAATGATTTTTCATAGAACTAATGTTTTCTTTGTTTGAAAACAATAATGGGTATTGAATTAATTGTATGGATGGTCCAGATTCGAATTATTATGTTTTGAGTAGTTGAGTTTCACTCACTAAAAACTTGAATTTGTATTAGAACACTTGTTCTTTTCTTTTAAATTAAGAAAACATTTTTTTAGTAATGACCTTCAAAAGAACTCATGTGAATTAAATAGTGACGTGTTGATCCATAATTTGTTTTGCTTTATAGCATCATTGTATATATAATGATTAACATATGCATAATTAGGGGTGTTCACGGGTCGGTTTGGATCAGTTATTGGTCAAAACCAAAACCAAACCAACTTAATCGGTTTTAAATTATCAAATTCAAACCAAACCAAATATAATATACATTTATCGGTTTGGTGGTTATCGATTTCGGTTTGGTTTGGTTCGGTTATTCGGTTATTAACCATGCACAAAAATAAAAGAAACAATTCATTCAAAATGAGAAAAAAGTGACAACAATCCATTTAAAACGAAAAATAGTTAGAATGACTTAAATTACTGAACTTTCGATCACAAAATTTACTATCAATAAAACTTTAAAATTCACTATATTGGCCTATAAGGAAGAGACAATAACATTTTCAATCCCACAAAGAATTGTCATAGACACTCATATACATGAAATCAATAAGATAAATGTTTCATCTTGGACATTTTTATTTTCAATAAGTAAATTATAAAGAAATTTTAATGAAAATATGTATAAGATCTTTAAAATTGTTTATAAAAATAATATATTAAGCATGTATATTAATAAAATATATGTAAATAATTCATCGGTTCGGTTCGGTTATTTCTTCAATTTTTTTCGAATAAAACCATATACAAACCAAATACTATCGGTTTTCAAAAAT
>NW_006239511.1:221798-233013 GCF_000226075.1 Solanum tuberosum | reverse complement strand
CCGATATAACCCTTATGGATATATTGAAGTTTTTGGTTATAAGATATTTATGGATCACCCAAAGGTTGATTATTTATTTTTATAACCATTGAACATTAAGGAGATAATTTAGATGTGTCGTTAGTTTTATTTATTTATCCAAAGATAATAAATATTATTGATTGACACATTAAAAATTATTGAATTACGTTAAATTCACATTTAATCATCATTATGTCTAAAGTTATATTTTGATGTTTCACCCAAAGGAAGACATTAATATACATTTAAGAATTTATAAACCATTTCTGAATTTGATAGTATGTTTAAAATTCATAACTCAAAGTATTAACAAATAAACATATTATATTTGCAGCATTTGCTCTTCATTCGCACTCTGCCTCTGTTACGACCTTTTAACGGTCTTAACTTCCTAGATTGGTGTGAATAGATCAAATTCCATCTCAAAGTTTTAGATCTTGATGTTGCACTTTACATTGAGAAGCCACCTGTTATTACTGATACTAGCAGAATTGAAGAAAGGTCATATTATAAGCACTAGGATCGATCTAACATATTAGCCATAATGTTTATGCGAATGAATATTGCGGGCAACATTAAGACTACTCTTCCCAAAACTGAAAATGCAAAAAAAATCTGAAACTAGTGGAAGAATCCTCTCAAACTACTGATAATTCTATTATAGGGACACTAATGGGTACTTTGACCACCATGAAGTTTGATGGTTCACGTACCATGCATGAGCATGTCATTGAAATGACAAAGCAAGACTTAAGTCTTTGGGAATGAAAATGGAAATGGAAAAAACTTTCCTTGTACAATTCATTATCAACTCATTATCGTCTGAGTACGGCCCTTTCCAAATGAACTACAACACCACGAAAGACAAATGGACGTGCATGAATTGCACGGAATGTTGGTTCAGGAGGAAGTAAGGCTCAAGAATCAAGGAACCCACTCCATCAACTTTGTAAGTCATCAAGGAGCTGGAAAGAAAGGAAAGAAACATGTTAAGGGAAAACAAAGGCACCATAATGTTAATGAGTCCTCCTCTCAAGTACGTAAGAAGGAACACAAGAATGATAAGTGTCGTTTCTGTGGAAAATCTGGACACTTTCAGAAAGATTGCCTGAAATTTAAGGCATAGCTCGAGAAGAAAGGTAAGCCTAGTGCTTTTACATGTCTCGAATCAAATCTAATTGAAGTTCCTTATAATACTTGGTGGATTGACTCTGGTTGTACTGTTCATTTTCTAATACGATGCAGGGATTCCTTACAACACAAACTATAAACCAGAATGAAAGATATGTGTATATGGGGAATAGAGTGAAGGCTTCAGTCAAAGCTATAGGGACTTACCATTTGATCCTTAATATTGGACGTCACGTAGATTTACTTGAAACTTGTTATGTACCTTCTATTTCGAGAAATTTAGTTTCTTTGTCTAAGTTAGATAAGACTGGATACTCTTTTAATTTCGGTAATGGATATTTTAGTTTGTTTAAACATAATTATCTCGTTGGTACTGGTACTCTTTGTGATAACTTATACAAACTAAATCTTGATAATCTATTTGCCGAAACACTCTTAACTCTGCATCATAATATTGGAACCAAACAAAGTTTGGTGAATGAACAATCTGCTTTCTTATGGCACAAACATTTAGGTCACATATCCAAAGAAAGATTGGAAAGATTAGTTAAGAATGAAATTCTTTCAAATTTAGATTTTACAGACCTTAACATTTGTGTGGATTGTATTAAAGGAAAACAAACAAGACACACAAAGAAAAAGAGCCACAAGAAGCACACAGCTTCTTGAAATTATACACATTGATATATGTGGTGCTTTTGATATTGCATCTTTCAGTAAAGAAGAATATTTTATCACTTTTATTGACGATTTTTCACGTTATGGGTATGTCTATTTGTTGCATGAAAAATCTCAAGCGATAAATGCCTTAGAGGACTTTATTACTGAGGTTGAAAGACAACTAGATAGAAAGTTGAAAATAATCAGGTCAGATAGAGGTGGTGAATATTATGGAAGATATGATGAAAATGGACAACACCCAAGGTCCATTTGCTAAATTCCTCGAAAAACATAGCATATGTGCTCAATACACAATGCTTGGAACACCACAACAAAATGGTGTAGCAGAAAGGCGTAATCGTACATTAATGGACATGGTTAGGAGTATGCTAAGTAATTCATCTTTACCTCTTTCATTGTGGATGTATGCTTTAAGGACTGTCGTTTACTTACTTAATAGGATTCCTAGAAAATCAGTTCCAACGACTCCTTTTGAACTGTGGACTGGTAGGAAACCTAGTTAAGGCACATGTATGTTTGGGGTTTCCCGACAGAAGTTAGAGTTTATAACCCACTAGAAAAGAAACTGGATTCAAGAACAATTAGTGGTTTCTTCATGGGTTATCCAGAAAAATCAAAAGGGTATAGATTTTACTATCCTAATCATAGTACAAGAATAGTTGAAACTAGAAATGCTAGATTCATTGAGAATAGAGAAGTTAGTGGGAGTGAAGAACCACTTAAAGTGGAAATTAAAGAAGTTAGGGTAACATTACTCTACCTTTTACTTCTTTTAAAGATGTTGTTCCAAAAGTTGTTGTACAATCTAACGATCACCAAGAACAACAAATCGATGCTCCTGTTAATCTCAATGAAGCGATAATTAATGAACCTGCAGTAGATGTACCACAAGAAGTAGCATTAAGAAAATATCAAAGACAAAAGAGATCTGCTATTTCTGATGACTAATTGGAATATTTACATGAGTCAGAAATTGACTTGGGAATTGATAATGATCCAGTTTCATTTTCAGAAGCAATTGAAAGTAATAATTCTGATATATGGCTAAATGCTATGAAAGATAAGTTGAAATATGGAACAAAATGAAGTGTGGGACCTTGTTGAATTACCAGAAGGTTACAAAAGAGTTGGTTGTAAATGGATCTTTAAGACCAAACGTGACTCAACTGGCAACATCGAACGTCACAAGGCCAGACTTGTTGCAAAAGGTTTCACTCAAAAGGATTCACTCAGAATTATAATGGCTTTAGTAGCTCATTATGACTTAGAGCTACCTCAAATGGATGTGAAAACAACCTTTCTAAATGGAAATTTGGAGGAAGAATTTTATATGAATCAACGTGAGGGGTTTTCTAGTAAAGGAAAGGAATACATGGTGTGTAAACTTAAGAAGTCAATATACGGACTTAAACAAGCTTCCCGACAATTGTATCTTAAGTTTAATGAAACTATTGTAACCTTTGGATTTAAGGAAAACACTGTTGGCCAGTGTATAAATCTGAAGGTTAGTGGGAGTAAGTTTATTATGTTAGTCTTGTACATTGATAACATCTTGGTTGCTACTAATGATCTTGGTTTGTTGCATGATACCAAGAGTTATCTCTCTAACAATTTTGAAATGAAAGATATGGGAGAGGTATCCTATGTGATTGGGATAGAAATAGATCACAAGGATTATTAGGTTTGTATCAGAAAGCCTGTATTAATGAAGTGTTAGAGAGATTTAGAATGGAAAATGCTCATCAAGTCCCGTTCCAATTCAGAAAGGAGATAAATTTAGTCTTAATCAATGTCCAAAGAATGAATTGGAACGTAAGCAAATGAATGATATTCCTTATGCATCAATAGTTGGGAGTGTAATGTATGCCCAAACATGTACGAGACCAGACATCAGTTTTGTTGTAGGAATGTTGGGCCGTTATCAAACTAATCCAGGAATGGATCACTGGAAAATTGCGAAGAAACTGTCGCGATACTTGCAAGGAACTAAAGATCATATGCTCACTTATAGAATATCTGATCATCTTGATGTGATTGGATATTCAGATTCAGATTATGCTTGTTGTATGGATACAAGAAATTCAACATTTGGATATTTGTTCCTGTTAGCTGGAGGATAAATATCACGAAAGTGTGTGAAGCAGTCTGTTATAGCTGAATCCACTATGGAAGTTGAGTGTATGGCATGCTTTGAGGCCACAATTCAAGCTAATTGGTTGCGGAACTTTATTTCAGGACTTGGGACTAATCGATAGAATTTCCAAGCCGCTCAAAAAATTATTGTGATAATACTTCAGCAGTCTTCTTCTCTAAAAATGATAAGTATTCGAAGGGTGCCAATCATATGGAATTGGAATACTTTTCAGTTAAGGAAGAAGTCCATAAACATAAAGTGGCAATTGAACATATTAGCACCAAGCTTATGATTGTTGATCCTTTGATGAAAGGATTACCGCCCAAAACATTTGTTGAACATGTTGTAAGAATGGGTCTTATTGATAGCAATGAATGACTTTCTATAAAGATTTTATTATGTTTATGCAATTGCCACTTTGAGCTCAACTATATATATGTTTCTGTTATTACATGTTTTCTCTTGTATACGTTTTGTTGAGAATGACGATGACAGGTTTTGTTTTAGATAAAGATATTCTAAGCATTATTGTGGACCCATTATGTATTTGATAAGTTGTGTTAGGCAATAGACTAATATTGTAGTGCATGGAAGGGACTATGCCAAATAAAATGGTCTACAACCGCAACAACTCATATTAGCTGATTTACTTAATAACGACGAATGATGTTGGATTTAACATTGTGCACATGACGATTAACATGCATATTAAACCATTAAATTTCTATGGCCCACTAATTATATTTTGGTTTAATAATAAATATAAGTTCAATCCTAAATATGTGTGGAGAAGTGGGGAAGTGGAGAAGTGGGGAAATTACTTATATGTGTGGAGAAGTGGGGAAGTTACTTAGTAACTTCCAACTACCCATTAAGTGAGGAGTTACTTGGTAGTTTTAAAACTACCCATTACCTCCATTACTCACCATGATGGAAAGTGGGAATAATGTTAAAAACTCTCTTATTTAAAGGGTCCTCTCTCTGCCATAAAGTAATAGTTTTGTCTATCAAAGTTATTCATAAAGTGTAAGTCAAGAGAGAGAAACAACTTCTCAAGAACAACAAAGAAAAAGACTTCTGCTCAATTCAAGTCAAGATTCTCGAAAAACACTATGGCTGATTCGGGTATGTATTCTTGACTGATTTATTATGGTAATAGATTAATGTGAAAATCATATACTTCTACGATCATGAATAATTGATAGGATTTATGAATGTTTAGATTGTTTATGTTTTCACAATCCCTTAAATCCTAACATAGCCATCTTAGAAACATCAGTGTCTATAAACTCTTCATCAGGCACATCAAGACCACAAATCTGACGTTGATATTCTTTAATTTGTCCTACATCTCGGTGAACATCTTTGCGGCAACGAACCCTATGGATGATCCGAAATCAGCAATTTTGTATAAAATATTGTTATTCCTAGTCCTAGCAAGTAAAGGATTATGTGTAGTAACTCTATCTCTGTCAGGTGTAATAACTTACATTATTTCCATAGTATTTTGTATAAAATATAATGAATATATAATTTAATATTAAAATATTTCCACGATATTAGTTTTTTTTTATGTTGAAAATTTTGAATAATGTTGAGTTTACGCAGTTTTCGATGTTGAATGTCGAATGACTATTATGTTGTTTCTTTTGTTTTTGTTATTGCAATATGTTATTACAATTTATATATTTATGATAATTTATGTCTTTGTTAGGACGAAATTAGTCAGACTCTAATATCGATATTGAATATTTGATTTTAATGTTTTGTTAATATGTGTCGATAATGCTAAAACTTCAAAGATAATTGAACATAAAATTATCAACTGATAAATTGGTCAACAAATGCTTAATACTTCAAAAACTCTCACTATGTTCTCTAAAAAAAAATTAAACATAAACTTCAAAAACTATCACTATTTTCTCTAAAAATACTTAATACTTCAAAAATCTCATTTTCTCCCCATTGGCATGTTAGAGCCTCCTTTTTTTTAGTAATGACATTATGGTTGAAAAAAAATTATTTTTCATAGTATAAAAAATGATAAAGGATTCATAGCATAAAATTTTCTTCTTCGTAAATTCTTCTCGAAATGAATGATCTAAAATGCTTTAATTTTTTTAAGTAATATTAACGTATATACCATATTTCCTTTTGAGCAAAAAAGTTCTACTCTACCGAAGCTTCAAAATCCCTACTTGTCTTGCAATATGGGCTTAAAAGTCTATATAATCTAAAGTACAATTTTTCACACAAAAGAAATTATGTAACATTCATATTACCCACTAAAAAGAAAAAAAGTAGTTGTATAAATTCTAAATTGAAATCATAGTAGCTTTAAGATTGCTTACTACTGATGTGCATATTCCCAATTAATTAATGAACATAAAGAACTCATTTCTGAAGCTAAAGAAAAATCTTATAATGTCAGCAAAACATTCTAATTTCTAGTTGCTTGTGATGATTGAAATGTTGCTGCCAGATGATTGAGATGTTGCTGCCATTATAGCATCTTGTACAACTGTGTGTTGTGAAGTGTATTGATCAGAGAGGCCAAACTTTGAAAATTTTGGTTCAACATGCACAAAATGACCCGGTAATGATCTTTTTCCAAGAGTTTCCTTCCATATCTCGAAGAATTCACTCATAATTAGATGTGATGTTTCCCATGAGGAAATCGGAAGATACTCCATCTACGAAAGAAACAATCATCTTATGAGGCAAGCATGCTCATAATAGTATTTATTTTTTTAATTAGGTAAAGTACAATAATTGAATTCCTCTCCATGAAGAGTAAAAAAAACATAATATATTACAACATATCTATGTTTTTTTTTTAAATGATTAACCACATAAAAAGCTTCAACTGAGAATAAATCTCTAAAAGTATTTGCATACCTCCATAACTATTCCCCTCAAGTTCTCAGAATTTATTGGAACAACTTTGCCTACTCGAAGCCGGAAGTCACCAAGTCAATACTGAAGCTCCTATATCAGTCAAATAATTTAATGAGTATTTGTGAAGACAAAAATCTTGATGGTGCTATATAAGTATATCATCCACTTACAATAAGAACAATAATTTGCATATCTCAATAATACAAACCTCACAATTAACAGCAAGCTTCATTCTATAAGATTGTAAGTTCTCCATTATCGTCTGCTTCCACAACCAGTCGTTCCTACTAATTGCCATGTAAAACTTGTCGGGTTGTTCTTGAAGTGAAACCCCCAAAAAATTTTGGGGAAATTCCAATGCATTTGCTTGTTCTAGTAAAAGAAAAAATTAATCAATCAACAATCAAATCTCATATATGGCCACAAAAATACTCTTAAAAATGACATGAGGTGTAAGTTAGAAATGTGAGATATATAGATTATCTTACATTTAGATCTATTCTTGACCCAAATTATTTCAATACTTCTTCGCTTTTATATAAATTACTTACAAAGTAGAAAAAGTTCCCAAATTCATTCTTTATAATGCATCGAGAGGAAAAAAAAGGTCATTCTTTATATAATGTTTACAAACATGATTTATTAAGTAATGAAATACCTTTTAGTATGGGCTTATAAAAGGTAAAAGTATTTCTCCATCTTCCTTCTTTAACACCATTAATGCTCTCAGCACAATTAGCTACTTCTATCAGTATTTGACTATTGATTGTTGTTCCTGCATTTGGCTGCCAATGAAAAATCCTAACAACAAACAAAGTAACAAACTGTACACTTAAACATACAAACCAAAATCTTTCAAAAATGTTATGTTTCTAATGAATTCAAAATCGTTACCATTTGATCGGCATGTTGTTGATTGCAAGTATAGTTTCCTTTTTCCTCTTCACAAAAAATTCAACCAAAAAGAAAAAAGGCTTGGGCTAATACAAGGAAAGATAAGAGAATGAATCTTAAAGTAGAATAACACTGTATTTATAGTTGACAAGTACCTTGAACAAAAATCAAGTCAAAAAATTCATGTCATATTTGGATTTTGTTACTAAAATTTCAACAAATTTACCTTTTATGGTTAAACTTATTAGATAATCAAAATAGTATTTCTTTTACCTTCTAATTTATTGTGGAATTAATATTTTATCCTAATTAGCATTGTAAGATTAGAAAAGAAAGAATAATAAATATTCATCCTAAAATGTAGGTCAACATCATTATTTGTCCAAATCGTATCTAGTCTATATATTTATTTCTCTTCATTAATATACCTTTTTTATAAGAGGAAAAATTATGCTTTGAAGGATGAAAAACAAGTCAACGATTTTTTTCTCTTCATTAATATACCTTTTTTATAAGAGGAAAAATTATGCTTTGAAGGATGAAAAACAAGTCAAAGATTTCATTCACGAATAGGAATTAGTTTTATTAAAATAAAGTATGTACTATATTTATTTCAGTTTATATGATACAATATTTGTTTTATACTTATTAGGTAATTAAAATAGTATTTTCATTCCTTGTAAAATCAACAGTTTTTCTTAATCTTCCTCACAGATAGAAATAGAATAATAATAAATATTTATCCTTAAATTTAGTTCTGAATAAAATTTTCTTAGAATGGTATCTAGTTTACATATTTATTTTTATTAATAAATATACCAATTAAAAAAAGATGACTTGAAGGATCAAAGAAGACAAAACATTCATGCACAAATACGAATCGTTTATAATAAAATAAAGTATATACTATATTTATTTCATCTTATAAAATACAATTCTATATTAGGAGTCAAATAATTTCTATCCAAAATTCTTATCTACCTTACATGCTTTTAATTATAAATTTCCGACTTAAGTTACTTTTTTTAAAAAAATTGATTTTATTTTTTAATAAGAAAAATGGTACACGTAAAATTTGTCAACAATGTCAACTATAAGAATTTGTATAGTAGCCAAGATATTCAATAGTTTTTCCACATGACCTATCGCATTTGGAGTGTTACACTATTTTATTGTAATTAAAAGAATTTACTTATTTAATTGTCTATTTATAAGTTTTCTCTTAATCCTAGCTAGTGAAAGATCAACAAGGCAGGATGAGGATGAAGTGCAGATCAACTAATGTATGATCATTCAGCTTCAAAATCATACAAAGAGCCTGTTTGGATTAGCTAACTATAAATTAACAACATGTAAATTTAGTGCGAAAATTAATTTTATAAATAAATTGTTACAAGTTTGGGTAGAGGTGATGAAACCGATAATAAAAAATTGATGTGTTTGGCAAAAAATACTATTAAGTTGTGCTACTATTAAAATGACTGAAAGACCCTAAATATTGTCAAAAAATTATATATTAAAACTAATTCTTTATACAAAAGAACGAATGGCATATACCAATCAAAGAAATTAGTAATACCAAAGACAATAAGTTGTTGAACTTTTTTTGTGTGTGGAAAAATGGGAAAATGTAGAAGGCCTCAATTTCAAAGTTCGATTGCATTTTAGACATTCCACATTCATTGTTTGAACTTACATATTGTTGAATATTATTTTTATTATCAAGAACTTATTGTAAGGTGATGAACTCCAAAGAAAATTTATCTCTTGTTATATTGAAAATGATGTCATTGTTATATTTGTTGCTCAAGGTAAAGGAAAGGACATGGCTATGACTAGAACTCATCAATGCTACAGTTGCAAAGGAATATGGTCATATCGCTAGCAGTTGTAGCAAGAAGATCTGTAATTATTGTAAACAACAAGGACACATTATCAAAGAATATCCCACGCGCCCTAAAAATCGTAGGGCCAGTGCTTTTCAAGTTGGGATAAATAGTTTCACTACTGATAACTCATCTTCAGGACAAGTTCTTACTTCTAAAATGGTACAACAAATGATAGTGTCATTCTTTCAGCACTGGTATAACAAGGTAATGATGTTACATCTAATTTTTGGATAGTTAATTCGGGTACTTTCAATCATATGACCATCTAAATGAGCACCCTAAAACATGTTCGTAAGTATCAAGGTCCATCACAAATACAGATTGTCAACGGTGGTAATTTATCCATTACCAAGGTTGGAAACATTACTCCAACTTTCAAGAATGTTTTTATTTCATCAAAGCTCTCAACTAGTCTTATTAAGATCTGATTCTGGTGGAGAATATATGTCTTATGAATTCATAAAGTCTTTCTTGACAAAGGAATTGTCTCACAACGCTCTTACGGATATATAACACAATAAAATGGAGTTGCTAAGTGTAAAAATTATCATCTTTTAGATGTCACTCGTACATTATTGATTGAGTCCTCTCTAACCATCTAAATACTAGATGGAAGCTTTGTCTACTACTATCTATTTAATTAATAGACTTCCATCTAAAGTGCTAAATCTTGAATCTCCATATTTCGTCCCTATAATTAAAATCCTAACTATAGTGATTTTCATACATATGGTTGTATTTGCTTTGTGCATTTACCTCCTTCATAACACAATAAACTTTCTTTACAGTCTACTAAATGTTCTTTTAGGGGTTATAGTACTTCACAAAAAAGTTTTATTTGCTATGATCCATGTTCTCACAAATTTCATTTTTCTAGAAATGTTTTTTTATTTGAGAATAAGTATTTATTTCCTACTATTGTAGATTCCGTTTCTGATTCTCCTCTTCTTCTTACTTTTGAGGATTTATCATTTTGTTTTAATAGGTTCAATCTTAAAAGAAATGTTTCTAGAAATGTTCCTTTTCTGTTTCAAGAAATGTTTTTTAAGTTGGTGAGATGCAAACTCAACCCGATCATTCCCAGTTACCTGCATCACTTCAAAGATCTTCTTGACCTCATCAATGAAGTTTTGGATATCCTCACCAACCTGCGATCCTAAGAACTCTGGTGGATTCATCCTGACAAAATCTCACACTCCAGCTGTAGCCGATCCAACATTAGCATTTGCCGGAACTGGAGCCCGCTGATTGTTCTGGTTGGCATCACTCTGAGCCAACATCTGAATGGCGTTCCAAAATTCTGCATTCAAAACTTCTTGATCTGGGACTAGAGGAGTTGCATTTGCGTTCCTAACATTCGCATTCCTGGCGTTACCTCTCTGAGGAGGCATGATCACTGAAACGTAGAACGTCGAGTTAGAACGGAATTAGATCATACCTTACGCACAATAAGAGTAACAAGAAAATGAAGATTTTTACTAAAACATTTTGTAGCCTCCCTCTCATTAGATGTGGTGCACTTCACACCCATGAAAAGGACTCTACTTAGTGCGGCTTTTCAAATATG
>NW_006239511.1:212786-219337 GCF_000226075.1 Solanum tuberosum | reverse complement strand
TAGGTTTCCGCTGAGTTAAGAAAGCCAGGCCAAGGGTTCGCTTGGGGCCAGCAATGGTCTCCGAGTGCCGGTCCCGCCCAGGGTGTAGGCTCGGGGCGTGACACTAGGACTCTTAAACATAGTGCTCTGATACCAAGTTTGTCAATCCCCGTGCTACCCTCGAGACGTGTACACGGGACCTAGGATCACAAGTTACCCCAAGCTAACCCTGATGGCATGACATGAATATACTAATAAAAATATAATAGCTGATGCAGAAGCTAAATCAAGAAAATAAAAGTGATGGGGAATACCCACATACTAAACTGAATATATCAAATCTGAGAATTTTAATACAAAAGAAATATCAAACTCAAATACTAAGCTGAATCTAACTATCTCTGAAATAAGCCTCTAAACTGACTAGAAATATTGGGACATGCCCCAACTAGATCTAGCAAAACTGCAACTAAAGACTAAAAGCGATAAAGATAAACATGTCACTAGTCCTCGAAGAATGAGGACGCACCACTAATGTTGTTGAACTGAAGATCGGGAACCGATCTAAGCGTGATCTGGATGCTGAGAACCTGAACCTACATCACGAGAAGATGTAGCGCAGAGAATGCGTCAGTACTTGAAAGGTAATGTAGGATAGAATAAAGCTGAAATAAACATATAACTGAACAAGTAATAAAGCAAGAGCATAATCTGAACATTATATAGATACTGAATACTGAGCTAACTAAATGCAATGACCAAGTGATAACATGCTGAGACTGAATATTGACTATACTGACATATGGTCAATTCAATGGAGTCAGACTGAACTGTGGGAGCTACTAATAACTGATAATAAAATCACATGAGCAAAATGTGGATTCCGATGTATACTCCCCATCGAGAGGACCCAATACACCCGGCCAAAGGTGTAGAGGCATGTTGTCATGATAACTAAAATGATGCCCACAGAGGGAACTTACAACCTACGTGACTCGTAGTTCTAGAACTAAATGGGTGACTGACCCTAGTCCAACTCGGTATTACGCTACTCCCAATAGATTATATGATCAACACATTAAGACTGAATTCTATGATATACTGGATAGCTCAAAACTAACATGCAAACTAGGAATGCACATTAATATACTGATAATGACATATTCAAGACTGAGTCATATTATCTGAAATACTAAAATATCTGACCTAGTATGTGTAATTCAAGAACTAAAGAAATGAATAGCTAGGGTTCTGAAATTTATGCAATAACGAAGTAATGACATGATAATCTGATTTGGAACATATAATTAACTAATTCATGAGAATCTACTGAAGTTCTAGAAACCCTAGGTCTAGTTAATAATAGGGAATCAAGAATCTGACTGAATTCTAGGGACCTAATGGGTGAAAAGAACCCACTAGTGAAATCCCACATACATGGTGACGAATTCCACAGAGAAATCCTTCGATTTCAGGGCTGGAACGGGAGGAAACTTGTTGCGTTCTTGAACTAGGGTTGCTCGACCTTTTCTCCTTTTTCGCTTCTAATTTTCTAAGTTTTTGATTAAAGATCTGACTTAGGTAAGTTCTAGTTATGTTTCTATGCTAAAACTGACCAAAACCACGTAGTTTAGGGTTAAAACGATGTAGTTTAGGGGTCCAACAAAATAGAAAAAGACCGAAAGACCCTTGACTTAAGTTGCAGATGGGGCTGACCACGGACACTTTCACAGACCATGAAAGGGACCACGGACTGTGAAGATAGTCGTGGTCTGCACTTGGTCCAGGAGCTCGAGGTTCTGGGGTCTGGTCTACGAACCCCTACCACGGCCCGTGTGGAGGACCACAAACCGTGAAGGTCCCCGTGGTCCTCACTTAGGCTGAGGTCTGTAGGCTCAGGTCTGGGAGCCTACTGGATAGCCTTCACGGACCACTCCACGACTCGTGTGAGGGACCACGGACTGTGAAGGCCCTCGTTGTCTTCACTTGGGCGTGGAGATCTAAGGGGCTGGCTAGGGGGGATACTACCTCGACTCTACAGATGCCACCACGGACCGTGAAGGTTCCCGTGGTCTGATGTCTGTGCCTGGTGACTTCCAAGTCATGACCACGGGCAAGTCAATGGACCGTGGACCCTATCACGGTCCGTGGACCCTATTACGGTCCGTGGACCCTATCACGGTCCGTGGACCCTATCACGGTCCGTGAACCCTGCCGTGGTTCACTGTTTCAGGTAAGTTCTGCAAATTTTTTCCAGGTCTGGTTTTCGAGGTGTTACAGTGATGATACATCGTCTCACTCACGCTGCCAGAACTGTCATATACTTTGCCGGGGTATAGAACCTCTCAACTAAGTGGATCCATTTTCTTTATCGTTTTCATTTCGTACTTGTTTCTTTGAGTCGAGATTTCATTCCTTTCTTAATCCTAGCTATCTAAAATACATTTTATCATCACGAGATTCTTCTTATCATGAATCGTAACTCTTGAATTCATAATTCAAATTCAAGAAAAGATTAAGAGTCAAGTTTGAGAGAGCCTTTCGAGTCTTTTTAAGAAGTCTTTTGCAAACTTTTAAAACTTGTTTTAAGACTTTAGTACTTGAGTATGAGGATGAGGAGAGTTGAGTTTCATTTTTCAAAATGAATATATGGTAACTAAGTAATCCCAAGAGTAAATGTCTTTACATTTAAAATGAGAGGAAACTTTAATTTTCAAATGAGTTTATGAGGAGTTTTTTTTAGCACTATCTCTTTTAATAGAACCTTTTGAGTAATAATCTCAAAGTTTGAGGATGAGGAAATGTTTTTAAACATATGGGCATGAGTTATATTATTGGGAGTAGTATTGAACATCGATATGGGGACGAGTTCAGACAATTCAATGTCCTCATAAACCATATATGTCAACATGGATAAAGGGTCATACCTTTTAGATGATTCCTTATTGCTTTTTAAGCATAGCTTAGTGGATCCACTTAGTTGAGGATGTCCTATACTCCCGCAAGGTATAGGACAATTTTGGAAGCGTGGGCGAGACATTGTATCATCACATAGATCATAGTGATGGTTGTCGGTTAGAGAATCTCCCATATAAGAGTAAAGAGTTACTATTGTATTTTAAATACATTGAGTTATTATCTACTGTTTTAAAAGCTTTTTTTATAATGCATCTTTATCGTTGCTTTTATATTGAACTGAGTTGAGTACTTCTGAGTTTGAGTATCCTTGAGTTGAGTTGAGTTGAGTTGAAATGAGGTGAGTATGTTCTTCCTTTTTAACAGTTCAAGCATATGTCTGTGCTTTAAAGTTCCCTTTACATGCTCGTACATTCCATGTACTGACGTCATTTGTCCTACATCTTTCATGATGCAGATACAGGTAACCAAGGTCATCAACAGGCGCTTCGTTGATACCACTTGCAGTTCGAGCTAGCTTTGTTGAGCCTCCTTGCTTCCGGAGGATTTCATTTATATCTTTCAATTTTTTTAGGATGTCGTGGGTCTTGTCTCGACTTCCATCATAGTTATTAAAGGCTTCATAAATAGACAATAGAGTTTTGAAAAGTCTGTTTCATTTTCCATTGTTAATGTTTTAGACTTGAGTTGCCTCTTTTGGCCAGTTGAATGTTTTCTTTAAAATATTCTGAGTTTATCTGTTTTAAGATATTGAGTTAAATCTTTACATTTGAGGTTTAGTTATTGTTAAGTAAGTCTTCCGCTGAGAGTTGAGCCAGATCAAGGGTTCGTTTGGGGCCAGCAATGGTTTTCTAGTGCCAGTCACGCCCAAGGTGTAGGCTCAGGGCATGACAGACTATGAGGAGACTTTTGCACCTGTAGCAAAAATGACAACGGTGCGAACTATTATTATCAGTGCTGCTTCACAAAATTGGTCTCCTTATCAAATGGATGTCAAAAATGTTTTTCTCCATAGTAATCTTAAAGAAGATATTTATATGAAACCTCCATCTGGTTTGTTCTCATCACCTACATCAGATGTATGCAAGTTGAAGCGGTCTTTGTATGGATTAAAACAAGCTCCTAGAGGTTGGTTTGATAAGTTTCGATCAACTTAACTACAGTTTTCTTTTGAATAGAGCAAATATGACTCATCTTTGTTTCTTCGGAAAACATCTGCGGATTGTGTTTTTCTTTTGATGTATGTAGATGACATTATTATCACAAGAACCGATTCTTCATTAATTACTAGCATGCAACAACAGCTTAAAGATTCTTTTCATATGAAAGATCTTGATACTCTTACATATTTCTTGGGTTTGGAAGTTCATAATAATGCTTCATGTGTGGTTCTAAACCAACACAAATAATTTGTATCCAAAATTCTTATCTACCTTACATGCTTTTAATTATAAATTTCCGACTTAAGTTACTTTAAAAAAATTGATCTTATTTTTAATAAGAAAAATGGTACACGTAAAATTTGTCAACAATGTCAACTATAAGAATTTGTATAGTAGCCAAGATATTAAATAGTTTTCCCATGTCACCTAACGCATTCAGAATGTTACACTATTTTATTATATTTAAAAGAACTTACTAATATTATTATCTATTTATAAATTTTCTCTTAGTCCTAGCTAGTGAAAGATCGACTAGACATGATCATCTAGTGTGTGATCATTCAGCTTCAAAATCATACAAAGAGCATGTTTGGATGAACTAAGTATAAATTGACAATATGTAAATTTAAGTGCAAAAATTAATTTTATAAATAAATTGTTACAAGTTTGGATTTAGATGATGAAATCGATAATAAAAAATTGATGTGTTTGATAAAATAACCAAAATGCCCTAAATATTGTCAAAAAATTATGTATATTAAAGGGATAAGGGTCTGAAAAATGTCTCAACTTTGGTCGGATTTGTTGTTGCGATACTAAACTTTCATGAGGACCTATTACCTCCCTAGACTATTTAATACCGTATTTTAAACATATATATTTGCCCACGTGGACATAAAAAAATAATGTAAAAATTATAAATAGTAATGTATCCAACGTGGGCACATATATACCTTTAAAATACACTATTAAATAGTTCAGGGGGTAAAAAATACGGTATTAAATAGTACTAGGGAGGTAATAGGTCCTTATGAAAGTTTAGTATCGCAACAACTAATCCGACCAAAGTTGGGATATTTTTCAGACTCATATCCCTATATTAAAACTAATTGTTCGTACAAAAAAAACGACGGCATATACAAAGCAAAGAAATTTGGTAAAGATATATGTATTGTATACCAAAGACTTTAATATGGAGGGCTAACCATAGAAAATAATCACTATATTGATTTTATCTTGTGCTTGATTTGGGACATGTAAATAAATTGGAGCATAATTTATTTCTTCTCTCGATAATATATAGAACCTTTTTTTATAATAATGTTGTTTTTATTTGCAAAAACTTATTGTAAAGTGATGAACATACAATAAAAATTGATCCCCAAAGAAAATTTAAGTGTCATATTGAAATTTTGTTAAAATGTGAATGTTATATAGAGGTTTGACCAAATTTATGCCTTTTTCCCCTTATACATTATGCCTTAATTAAATTTCATACATGAGTTTTAAACTTGATTAAACTTTGTGAAGGCATAATTTCATCTCTGTTACTGTTATTAGTATATTGGAACAATAATCTAACACTTGAATTCATAAAAATAACAAATTGAGTAGTAAGGGAATCAAGATTTTCGCTATATATAGAGAGCTAAAAGTATATTAAAAAAATAGTGAGCACACGAATTAGGGAATTAAACCTACAGTATATCATATACATAAAAATAAGGCATGATACATAATTGTGTCGTTTTAATATGGTCGCATTTCACATTTATGGTGTGCATAAGTAGAGACTTAAACTTGTATAAAGTTGAAGAAGTAGACACATAAGTTCTACGTGGCATAATACACGTAGGACACAAATTGCCGTGTAGGACGTGTGTGTTTTTCACTTTATACTAGATTAAGTGTCTACTTATGCACATTCAAAGTTGAAGGGAATAAATGTAAGTTGAGGCCAAGTTAAAGGGCATATTTTATGTAATGCGAATTTAATTTCGCTACGATATAATTAAAATTCAATTATATGATTAAAGAAATAGTAATATGAATCAAATTCCATAAATAAATAATATAGTAACAAACATTACAGATTACAAATAAAATGTTGCATCAAGTAAATAGCTTACCAAACATTACATTTTCTAGTCCAACTGCAACAACAATAAAGACAGAAGAAATAAGGAGAATCATAGTCTAGATACTTATAAAGAGAAAATAGGCAAAAGCCCCCCTAACCTATAGCCGGATTTCCAACTACACACTCATACTTCACGGGGGTCCTATTACCCCCCTGAATTATTTTAAAATGAAATAAGTACCCCCTTAAAACATCATAACCAGATATGTGTCTTGTGGTGAAACACACGCACTTGACACGTGTATTTTCACCTTTTTGATCATTCTTTTTAAAACGTTTTTTTCTCTTTCTTCTTCATTCATTTTTTAGCCCTAATTTTTTTTATTCTTCTCCCTTTCTAACTTTTTTTTTTA
>NW_006239511.1:187527-212080 GCF_000226075.1 Solanum tuberosum | reverse complement strand
AAGAAAAAAGATACATATATTTAAGAAAATAAAAATAAAAATTTAATACTGGTTTTTGGTCTTCACTCTCTTTAAGAGAGTGAGATACACTCACTTTGCCAGGTAAGCGTTCAGGGAGGTAATAATTCCAATTTTAAACAATTCAGGGGGGTGATAGGACCCCCGTGAAGTATGAGTGTGTAGTTGGAAATCCGACTATAGATTAAGGGGGCATTTGGCCATTTTCTCTACTTATAAATAAGATAGGCAAACACAAGCAAAAAAACCTCAATAGTATAGCGCACAAAAATGTATGTTATTGATAAAAAAAAGAAAAGGGAAAAGGGCTTGAAATATATCTGAACTTTGACCGAAATTGATGTAACAATCCCAAACTTTGGGCAGGACATATGACCCTCATGCACTATTTAATACTCCCTCCGTTTCACAAAGAATGACCTCCTTTCCTTTTTAGTTCAGTTTCAAAAAGAAATGAGCTCTTTCCTTTTTTGGTAATATTTTACTTTTTGCTTTCCACGTTGGCATGTTTAAGACCTACAAGATTAAGGGCAATTTTGTACATTTGACATAACTTTAATTTAGGGCCACAAGATTCAAAAGTCTTCTTTATTTACTAACTCCGTGCCAAGTCAAACCAGGTCATTCTTTGTGAATCGGAGGGAGTAGTATATTTTAAAGATATATAGATACTCACGTGGACATCATAAATATTGCATCATTATAAATAGTAAATTCTCTAGCTAGGCACTTATATATCTTTAAAATACATTATTAATTAGTGCAAGTCCTACCCAAAGTTTAGAATTGTTACAACAATTTCGATAAAAGTTGGATATATTCCAGATCTTTTTCCCAAAAGAAAATATAAACTAGGGGTGTCAAAATAAAAGATCAATCCGTTCAATCCGCCGAATTCATTCAAGTTTGGATAGGTCAAAATCTGTCCATTTATTAGCTCAATCTATTTCACCTACTCATTTCAGCCCATAAAGAATTGAGTTGGTATGTAGCCCAAATTAACTCGTGAGTGATCTTATCAAAATATGTTTTAAAATAACACTTATTTATTTCATATGCTATATATAGTCATAATAGAGACGAGAGGGAGTTGCTCGGATGGTAAGCACCCCTCACTTCCAACCCGAAGGTTGCGAGTTCGAGTCACCAATGGAGCAAAAGGGGTGGGAGCTCCTAGAGAGGGTTAAAAAAAAATTAATAGTCATAATAGAGAAAAGTAATGATTTTGTTAAGAACTAAAAATATCAAAGAACAAAATAAAGGAATTAAATCTTAGTGAGAATTGAGCGGGATGAGTTATCATCCACATTCTATCTCATTTTAGTCAATCTATTTCAACTCAAAATAGCTTTTGAATGGGTCAATAACTCACCCATTTATAAACTTGTCTTAATTACACCTCTAATATAAACTCTATAAATGAGCACATGGTGTAGGTTAGAGTAAAGTTAAATGACATGTACACTCAAATTGCCTTAATTTGACAAGACAAATACAGGGTATCCCAAGACATTGGATTCGTACAAAAACAAATGAAGCAAAATGCAAATTTGTCCTTAGATCCACATCTATAGTTTCTTATTACTTACAAAAATGTTTGTACTTTGGTTCATTGATCTCACTCTATGTTTGACCAAATAGACGGGTCATAATAGGGCGAAGTCAAAAATTTTATTAAGTGTGTTTAAAATAACGTGTAATTCCCTTTGATAATGATTGTTTCCTTTGTTAGAAAGGTCTTTTTTATGAGGAAGCTATAGTTCTTTAATATTTGATTATCAAAAATATTTTGAAAATACTTTTTTTATCCAAAAGAAAAAATCTTACTACTATCTTAACTTATAACTTTACATTATTTACTCTAATTAGCCAACACTTAAACATTATTATTATTCTTCATCACTCAAACATCCATGAAGATATTCTTTAATTTGTTAATATTATTATTAGTCTTTGATATATAGTTTTCTTGAAAATATTTTTCTACTTGTCAAACAAATACCAAAAAAATATTTCTCACTAAATATGACTTTATTTATACCAAATATGTATTAAGAAAAAGGGAAAGTGATCAAACGGAAACAGTTTACACATAAATACTATTTACACTAAAATATATTAATTTTCCAAAAAGAATTATTGTAATCTTCTTTTTACAACAAAAAAAAAGTAAAATTGACTAATCAAAATTACCAAATAATTGAACGGGGAAGTATTTATTAGCGGTGACTTATTTTTATTTTCTGATTCAGTACAGAATGCTTATCAAGTGATTAATTAGATGTTTACGTTTAACAATTCAATTTATCGATTATCGACTTTTAAATAATTAATCCACCAAATTAACAAATACGATATTTGTTGGTTTGGTATAAATTTAGTAGTTATCAATCGATTTATTGGTTAATCAAGAAGGTAAACTAAAGTAATTATAACCCAAGATTTTGTTCACGAATGGTGGATGATTGTTAAGAAAAAGTACAGTGCTTCCATCTCAGTGTCAGTAGAGTACTATTGACCTCATTACAAAATTCAACCCATAATATATAAATGTGTCCTTTAATTTAATTTTAATTTATATTTATGTTTTTTTTAATTTTAAATATATATGAGTAGACATTTAAATTTGTATCAAGTGACATACACATTCTACGTGGCATAATAAACATAGGATGTCACGTAAGATGTGAATTTTCACATAAGACACCATATAGATATTTATTCATTTTTGTACAAGTGTAAGTGTCTACTTGTGCAAAACCAAAGTTGGTGGACATAGATGTCAGTTGATGTCAAGTTAAATGCCTTGTTTATCTATCATGCCTAAATTCAAATGTACCATTTTGTGTCACTGCAGTGGCATATGTGAACTCAACTATTAACTGATAGACATATTACATAAATGTTCTTTTTAGGTTGACTTGAGCTGACATCTATTCCCTCTAATTTTGGTTGTGTAAAAATAGACATACACTTCATATGTGGCACAAACACATGTAGAACATGAATTCCCACATAGGACACGTGTGTCTAGTTGTAAAACTTTAGAATAGTTTAAGTATCTATTTGTGCACATTCCAAATTGGAGAACATAATTATCAATTGATGCAAGTTAAAGAGCCCACTCAAGTATTATGTCTAATGATAACATAGATGAGCCTTTTGTTAAACGTTGATAACATATTTAAGTTTTTCACCTCATATAAATATGATTCTTCGATGCCCCAAAATTCTATTTTAACAGTTGCTTCAAAAAATCGTATGTATCTAATTAATTTTCTTGATCGAGAAAAGTATTAAAAATATCCCTCAACTTGACGCAAATTATTATTAGTTTCGTATCCAAACTACTGACAGCCTTAAAAACATTCATCTACTTAAATAACTAAACATAAATACACCTCTAATTTGCAACAAGATATAACAAGTGATCACAAACTCTTATAAGTTTTTAAGTGTTTTTAAAATCGTTAATTGATCAAAAATGAATCTAATAGTTCACGCCGAGTTTAAGAATAATCAAGTACTTGTTGACAAAACTAATAATCTTAAATATATGGAATGATAAAATTAAAATATATCATCCAAAAAAGTTGTTTTGAATGTACTAAAAAGAGAAAATTTAAGACAGAGAAAGGAGTAAGGACCTATTAAAGTAATATGTCCTTTACCTACAAACCCCTAATAAAACCAGTAATAATCTAAGTTATAGGTTTGATTTACACTCTGCTTCTTCACAAACCACAAAGAGATCGCACAATCTCCGCTCCTCTCCTGCCGGCGCAGTCATCGGAACTTGAGAGAGTGAAAGAGATGAGTAATGGCTGAATCTGTGAATCGAAAATGAAGATCACCGGCGACAAGGCTGAGCTACCGGCGGTTACGTTTCCCGGACTAGATCTCTTACAAAAACCGACGAATACTCGTAAACCGCCTCGAAGGAAAACAAACAACTTTGGCGCTGGAGTGAAGTTGCGGAGAGACATTGGAGGAAATACTCCTAAAGGAAGGAGGAGTAGGCCGGAAACTCCTCTTCTACGGTGGAAGTTCAACGAGGATATTCATGACAATGGTTCTGTAAAGGAGGAAACTTCGACGGTGGAGGTTGATCGGAAATGTAGTCGGAATAATGGTAGGACTGTGGTTTCTGTTAGGAAGTTAGGTGCGGGACTGTTTAGGCAGCAGCAGCTGCCGGAAGTAAAAAACGGTCAGAAGTTAGGGTTTCAGGTATTTTTCATCAAATTGATTTTTAGTTTTTGCTAATTTAGGGCTTTTGTAATTTGGTTGTTGCTGTATTGATATTAATTGTGGATCTAGCATTTATATTATAAGGTACATTGACTTGGAATATTGATGAATGTAGCAAAAAAAATTATTCTTGGGATAATTAGGAGTAATAGAGAAAAATGGAATCATTTCAGTACTAGTTTTTTCAATTGAGATTTGTCCTTTTAGACTCTCTGGCATAACTGATTGTCAATTAATACACAGCAAAATATAATATTTTGGTTATTTGAAACTAATCGATTCTTACCTATTTGCTTGTTTTTACATTAGATGGATTAGTGCTTACTGATTTTGCATTTTGTTGAATTTGGATAAAGCAATTACGGATGAGTAATTAGGAAACGAAGGAGAAAAATTTAACATTTTAGTACTCTATTTTCGTGAATTTGATATAGAAGAAGTTTGTCTTGGCCCTCTCTATTAAGTTTGAGAATTCTCTCTTCTGGTCACTTTCGTGCAACCGAGGAGTACTTTCATGCCGTTTTCTTTAAGTTTTCCAATTCTTGTATTTGTCTATGTTCCATTCTATACTGCTGTTAAAGCCAGCTATTGGGACCAAACCCATGGCCCTTTTATGCCCATATTATTACCTTAGAGTTAGAGTAACGAGTAACTTGAAGGGTGTTTTGTTGTTTTAGATTCCAAGTTGACAAGGATTGTGCACCATTTTGGAGTTAATAATTTTTCTTTCTTCCATGCAGGCTGGTCGGGTTGAGATGCCCTTTCATTTTCATCATCGCAGTAAAGTGCATGACTCTCTCATTAATGATCCAGTGCAGAGTCCTCGGTCTGTCTTTGGTCCAACTAATGGCCTTTTTCACAAGGTATGTGACTTTTTTCTTAAGATGTTCTGAGTCTTTTAACTATTTAAGCTCATTATGTGGGAAAGTTCTAGAGTTTTCAGGGCCCAGAGACATAGTCCTATACAATGTAGTAGGTGCAAGGAAATGAAATCGCCCCTTATAATTCTCTCAAAATATTATAAATGCTGTTTTTGCCGTCATAACCCTTACGTATGAAGGTCATAGAGTTGTCTAGAACATGGACCTATGCATAGTAGGTGCAGGAAATGAGATTTCCTCTTATGTTGAAGGGATGCAGTTCACACGGAATGACTGAACATTGTCTTTCCCTTTATATGGATAAGTTGGAGTTGCCTGAGACACGGTCTTTTACAATATAGTAAGTGCAGGAAACGAAACTCCACTTATGGGGTTTATATTCTTACGCGATGGAATAGATGCAGGAAAACTGACTTTTTAAGGGTCGGGTTTCTTGGCTGTCATCATTCTGCAAATTTTTGTGGGTAGATCAATTTTTATTATATTTAAGTCTCGTGATCTTTGTATTTAAAGTTTAAACACTATAGTCTTCTATTTCAATTGTTTCTGTTTATTATCTAATCTTGTTGCAATTCTCTACAAAATGCAGCTAGAAACCTCACTTCAGTTTTCCCATTCTGCTATGGAGGGGGCAACAAAGTGGGATCCAGTTGGCTGGACAACAGCGGTGGAAACAAAGAAGATATACGGCTCTCAGAAGCTTCTTGATCAACAAGTGAATACTGCTTCAATGATCTCTTCTCTTGAGGCAGAACTAGAGTGTGCTCATGCCCGAGCTCATCAACTTGAGACAGAGCGGCATTCATCAAAAAAGAAACTCGAGCAGTTTTTGAGGAAACTTAGTGAAGAAAAAGCAGCATGGCGGAGCAAAGAGCATGAGAAAATTCGTGCAATTATGGATGACATGAAAGCTGACTTCTCCCGGGAGAGGAAAAACCGGAAGAGGCTGGAAATAGTCAATTCCAAATTAGTTAATGAATTGGCTGATGCCAAGTTATCAGCAAAACGCTATTTGCAAAATTTTGAAAAAGAAAGACAGGCTAGAGGGTTGATAGAAGAAGTGTGCGATGAATTGGCCAAAGAACTTGGAGAAGACAAGGCTGAGGTTGAGGAAATGAAGAGGGAATCTCTGAAGTTCACAGAAGAAGTAGATGAAGAAAGAAAGATGTTGCAGATGGCTGAGGTTTGGCGTGAGGAACGGGTCCAGATGAAACTAGTTGATGCCAAGGTGATGCTTGAAGAAAAGTATTCCCAAATGAACAAGCTTATTGGAGAACTAGAATCATTTCTGAATTCTAGAGGTATGAGTTTTGATGTGGAGGAGATGAAAAGAGCTGAGCAACTCCAACAGGCCGCTTCCTCTTGTAGCATTCGTGATATTAGAGAACTCACTTATGAACCACCAAATCAAGATGATATTCTTTCCGTTTTTGAGGATGTTCATTTTGTTGAACCTGATGAAAAGGATATCCAGCCATGTACATTTAGTCCTCGCTCTCTCAGTCCTGATGGTGTTGCTTATGACTTCCGCAGATATTCACAAGCATATGTCAATCAGAGTGCTAATTTAGAGGAAGAGGGAAGTGAGTGGGAAACGGTGACCAATGTTGAGGAGCAAGGTTCCAACTATTCTCTTGAAGGAAGCATTTCATCCGTCAACAAGAATTGCCGGCACAGCAATGTATCAAGAAGTAGAGCAGACTCAGAGGGAATTGGTGATGATGTCACATCGGTTTCAGAGATTAGTGAAGTATGTTCTGGACCAGCTCGGCAACTTACAGAGTTGTCATCTGCATCGAAACATTGGAAATCACGCCCGTGTAATGGAGACAATTTCAAAATAAAATCACTAGAAGGAACTAAAGGGAAGCTGTCAAATGGAAGACTATCTAATGGGGCCATTCTTTCTCCGGATCATGGTTCTAGTAAAGGTGGCTTTAGCCCCTCAGACCTTGGCCAGGAATGGAGCTCACCTGAGTCTGGCAACTCACAAATAGCACGCGGGATGAAAGGGTGCATTGAATGGCCGCATAACTCTCAGAAGAAAAGCTTAAAAGCAAAGTTATTGCAGGCAAGAACAGAGAGCCAGAAGGTCCAGTTGCGCCAGGTCTTGAAGCAGAAGATCTGAGGTAAGAGTTCTTATTACATGAGCTTTGAAAGCCTTCTGTCAGCTGGTGTATCAGTAAAAAACCAAAACAGAATTCAACAATATCTTTGATAATAGTCTGCTCACTTGAACTTCATGGAGAATCATGTCTATGTATCGATAAATAACTATGTCATCTTAACTATATAAGAGTTAAGTGTAAT
Organism: Solanum tuberosum; assembly: GCF_000226075.1. Lineage (NCBI taxonomy): Eukaryota > Viridiplantae > Streptophyta > Magnoliopsida > Solanales > Solanaceae > Solanum > Solanum tuberosum. The sequence goes on along the minus strand of NW_006239511.1, from coordinate 204,623 downwards.
TTCAAAGCTGTATTATTTGGTATTCCTTAATAGCTTATCTGGCCATTCATAGAAAATTTTACCATGCGGAAAGAAATAGTACTTGCTGATTTATTGCTGCCTTTCAAATAGCGCGTTAAAAGTGTTCTGTTGAACAGCATGTTAGTCCATTTATGCGTAAATTCAAAACTCCTCTATCTACGTTAACCATTTTGTGGCCATGTCGTGTCTATTTTTCTGTGGGGTGGAATGGGGGACTCCTCTACCATTTCTTGGCCATGTCAAGTCTATTTTTTGTGGGGTGGGGCAGTCATATTTAACGTTGTCATGGAGAAGATAATAGTACTCTTGATGAATTAGATGGTCCTGTTATTTTTTTCAAGACAGAATCCTAAGATGAAAGGTACATGCTGATGATAAGTTATTTTAGTATATAACTAGTATTTGTACCCGGATATTTTTAAATCTCATAATTTTTAAATTAAAATAATTTCAAAATTTTATCCTTCACTTTAAAAAAAATATATAGTTATAATACTACTTTATTACTGTTTATATGATCATATTAACTTAATGTTTTAGTACACAATTTTACTTGTTATTATACTATTCTAATATCTATAATCAACTACGTTTTTTTTTTGAAGTTTTTTTATAGAATAATTTAACATCTAAGTAAAGTAAATAAATAAATTTTAAAAAAGTGATTTTATTTTTTAGTCATATTTTATGGAAATATGGTTTCAAATATAGGATATGAAATTTTCAAGAACGTGTGTAACTTCTTTGAAACTAAAACTATTGTGGGATTTTGAATTGTAAATAGTTTTCTATTTATTTATATCGACTATTTGAAATTTAATTTTATCACATATATATATATATATATATATATATATTAAAATTGTGCATTTATTTTTATTTTATCCTCTATTTATGTATATATTTTAATAAAATTTAAAATCCATGAAGGCTTCTGACTTATTTTTTATTCTACGTAGGAAATTTAAATTAATAACTAACATGTGTCGTTATTCTTATTTAATTTAGTACATTATTGATCTAAGAGTCTAGTAGAAATAACTTAAGCTTGTATCATCTTTATGAGATTACATGAGTATATTGTTATTTATAATACTACTTAATATTGTACTATGTAAAATTCACGATTGAATTTGATTCCAACGATGAATTTAAAGTTTTTATCTTTAATCTTTAATATTTTACATTTTACATTTTAGCGTTAAGTTGAATTTAAAATCATTCATCACTCATATCTCAATTCAGATGGATAGATCATAACTATTTTTTTACTCTAATTCTAAGAGACGAAAAAGTTCTTCATTTAAAAATTGAGGCTTCTATATATACAATGATAATACTAAAATATTAATGAAAAAGAATTCACATATTATGTTGTCAACTCATTCAAAAAGTTGATAAAAAAAAATGTTACCTATGTATGAGAGAATTTCATGTGTTCTTCAAAGATCTCAATGTGTTTGGAACATGATTTCCAAAAGCCTCATATTTTTACTCTTTTTTCATTGATAATAATAATTAGTATTAAATTAGATTCAAAAAACATTATCCTCGCTTCAATCTTTATGTTGGGTTGGATAGTCCAATGAAGATCCTCTCGATTTAATGTATTGATGATGGGCATTTTCTTCTTTCAATTTTTAGATATAGAAATATGCAAAAATACAAATTAATTGGGAAAAAAGGGGAGAATGATTTTTTACCTTAAATTCATGAATCATAATAAAAAAAAGTTAACACGATCTTTATTCAAACATAACTTCATAATCATGTTGATCAAAATTGAGGACATAGCTGTTATTCAAAAATATTATTTGTGTATAGTTAAAATCACATTATAAAAAGAAATAAAAACTGTATTTTGTATTTATTGAGAGAGAAAAGAAAGAAAAAAAAAGTTATAAATAGTTTTAAATGTAAAAACCTCACATGTTTATAAGTGAAATCATCCATGACAATTTTTCATTATAATTATAACTACTAATTTTAGAAATTTTATTTTTTTAATCTTAATTAAAATAGATAAATCTTACCTATAAGAATCCCAACCACGTAGGAAAGTATGGCAAATTTTTGAAGGATTAAATATGCATTTTTTGTAATTCGAGTCAAATTTAACCATAAGAAATATTTATTCCTCGTGTCTATGTCGATTTCGTGGAGAAAATGGATTACGTGAATTAGGGTGTAATTTCTAATATATATAGATAAATATCCGTTTCTCTTTTTATTTATTTTAAATTTTAAATTTGTTTTAAATTTTTATTTTTTAAAAATTTTAAATATGATATTTAGCATTAATGTGATATTTACTTAGCAATAAAATATGATAAAAAAAATAATTTAAAAAGGATTTACAAACGGACTTATTAAAATTTATTTTCAAACGGGCTCAACGCATTTATTTAAATAAGAAAATAAATCTATGAATTAATCCTAATCCATATCTTATTGAGTATTTAAAATTGATTATAACTTCTCAACTAATTACAATTTTTTTTAATACAATTGTAATTGTATTTTAATTTATAGGACAACTTTTTCAAATTTCAAATAAACTAATTTATAAATAATTATATATAAATTAAAAAAATCTTAATTTAAATAGATAAATCTTACCTATAAGAATCCCAACCACGTAGGAAAGTATGGCAAATTTTTGAAGGATTAAATATGCATTTTTTGTAATTCGAGTCAAATTTAACCATAAGAAATATTTATTCCTCGTGTCTATGTCGATTTCGTGGAGAAAATGGATTACGTGAATTAGGGTGTAATTTCTAATATATATAGATAAATATCCGTTTCTCTTTTTATTTATTTTAAATTTTAAATTTGTTTTAAATTTTTATTTTAAAATTTTTAAAATATGATATTTAGCATTAATGTGATATTTATTTAGCATTAAAAATATGATTAAAAAAAAATAAAAAAAGGATTTACAAATGGACTTATTAAAATTTATTTTCAAACGGGCTCAATGCATTTATTTAAATCAGAAAATAAAAATATGAATTAATCCTAATCCATATCTTATTGAGTATTTAAAATTGATTATAACTTCTCAACTAATTACAATTTTTTTTAATACAATTGTAATTGTATTTTAATTTATAGGACAACTTTTCAAATTCAAATAAACTAATTTATAAATAATTATATATAAATTACAAATTTTAAAAGTAATAATATCACTTATTATCTTAAATTTAAATATATGTGGAGAGATTTTATATGATCGAATGAAAATTAAAAATGATAAGAATAAAGTCGATAAAAATGAAAATCTGAAAATATCACTTTGCAAGTCGATCACTTGTTTATATTTTTTATTATACACTCCAACAACAAAGAAAATAATAGTTCCTCCTCTATATAAAAAAATATTTACATAAAAATGAAATACTATAAAAAGGAGAGTAACAAAGAAATTGATTTGACAATTAATAATCATATATTCCTTGTCATTTAGCTTTGATAATTTATTTTAAAAAGTATAGTTTCAATTTAGTGTTGAAATTAATAGGGATAATTATAACCATCTTATCTCTAAAAGAAATGCAATTATAGGACTCTGAGTTTAGTTAGGAATCCGTCTATATTATATATAGATAGATTGTTTCAAGCATTTCCATCGCGAGTTCCACAGACAGGCATCTACCATGAACTACATACAACCAAGAACTTCTCGAAAAATAGAATCACTGAACGGAAAAGGACTCAACGTTCGGTACCATATAGTGGGAAGTGGAGCTAATAACTGAGAACGGTTTTGCTCAATAACAGTAAGAGTTTCAAATGGAAGAAAATTGGTTCCATTCATTTTGCAAGTTTTGATTGATGCACAAAATTTACATTTTGTAAGCAAGTTACTTGCAGAAACAACTGCAGCATTTTTTTTCTCCTTTTAGGATTTAGTAGTTTTACTTAATCTAAGTTGTTCCTCAATCCTCAGATTTCTTCTCTACAAATTGGACAACTTCCATGTCTGATTAGCCACTCATCTATGCATTGTGTGTGGAACGAATGTTTGCAACTTGGTAGCACCCTTGCCGAGTCCCCATCTTTGAAATCCTACAAAACGATAAAAAATCAACTTTTATACACTGACAATGTAAATTAATTGGAATTAGTTACCTAGAAAACAGTGTAGGTTTTTATACTGACGATGTATATAAGTAGTAAAGGTTAATGATTAAATAGGCTTTAGTGGCTCACCTGCAGGCAAATTGCACAAGTGACTTCTTGAGATTCTCTATCTGTATTCACTGAGCAGAAATTGTACTTTGGCAACTTCTTTATGACCTCTTGTGATAACCCTTTCGTTGCATTGATATCAAAGATGTCAGATATTTCCCTCAAACTTGACTCCACAGTACTAACCTGAATTTCAAAAAAATGTATACAAATTAATTAGTTTAGGCATGCACCTTGTAATAACCCCAAAAAATGTATAAGGTTGTGTGTCCAATCAAACACAAATCACAACTAGAAACAAAGGTTTTTTTCACCGCAAATTACTAAAAAGTTTCTGCTATAAAACATGATTTTCCCACTCATTATCTACTGAACTAACTCAATGGGAAAATGCATGGTGAGAACAGATTCTCACTTAAATAGCGGGAGACTTCATGATTTTTTTTGTATGAAACCATTACTCCCTCCGTTTAAAAAAGAATGATCTCCTTTCCTTTTTAGTCTGTTTCAAAAAGAATGACCTCTTTCCTTTTTTGGTAACATTTTAATTTCAACTTTCCACGTGGCAGGTTTAAAGTCACAAGATTGAAGGACAATTTAGTACATTTGACATAACTTTAATTTAGGATCACAAAATTCAAAAATCTTCTTTATTTTCTAAAACTTCGTGCCAAGTCAAATCAGGTCACTCTTTGTGAAACGGAGGGAGTATTATTTTTTCTTTTCACATCGATTCAATTGAAATATCAATGGGGTAGCCACTGAACATTTTTTAGTACAAAAATAGTGATTTTCTTAGCAGTGAATGTTGTATCATTTTAAAGAGTCGGAGCAACATATTAGGCATGATGTTTTACTTATTTCCAATCATTTCCGATCAAACTAACTCAATGAGAAAATATATGGTAGTAAACTAATTCTCACTAAAATAGTTGGAAACTTCCTGATTTGTCCATATAAAAATATAACTATTTTTTATTTTCTCACCGATTCAATCAAAATATTAGTACAAATAACGACTGGACATTTTTTAGTGCGAAAGTCATAACTTTTTAGCAGTTAAAATTTGTATCATTTTGAAGAGTCGGAGCAACATATTAGTCATGATGTCTTACTTGCCACTGATAAGCCTTGAGAACAGCTGGACTAACCCATTCCATGAATACCTTTCCATTTACTAGACTGCATACAAGTGCAACCTGCATGTGAAAAATTAGGACATCAACAATTTCTCTATACAAACAACAGTACTCGAGAGTCTTTCGGAAACAGTTTCTTTACCTTAGAAAATGGTTCTCCGTTAAGTATAAGTTCGACTAATTGGACAGTTGTAACAGCTCCGGTAACAGCACCAACACCGGCCCCTCGGAGTAGCCCTGTTTCTGTTGTCTGGCCTTTAATTGCTCCTGTCACTATCCCTATTGTCGCTCCTCCTGATACAAATAATTAATTTCATCATTACTAATTAATTAAAACACCTAACTTAGTACTAAACTATTAAATTTTGAACCCATATATATCGTGATTTCAAATCTCGAGGTTAAATAGTACTCTATTTGTTCAATAATAATTGTCCAGTACTATTGACTTGATATAAGGATCAAGAAACAGTAAACGATAAAAGTAAATTTACCAAATTATTCATATTAAATACAAGTCATCTAAATATTGAAAAATGAATAGTATTTATTAGCAAAGATAAAATAGACACAACATAATAAACTATTTATTGGTTTTATAAACTAGAAATATTGTTGGACATTTCAAAATAGTATAGTAGACAAGTGAGTATACTGACAATTTTATCTAAAGACAGAGTTAGGCTTGCACCCTTTGTTATAGAGATAAACGTGCTTTCATGTTTTCTTTTAAGTACCAAAAATGACCGAAGATTTTTAAACTACAATCAATGAATCAATGGTAGGTGGAAGTTTGGCAATGTTTCATAATAAAATCTAAAGAAAAATAAATAGTTTTTATTTTTAAAGTGGAAAATGATAATTGAAATTAACTTAAAGTTGTGTTTGACCATTAATACAAATTGAAGTATTTTTTTTACTTTTTGTAAGTAATTTGGAGTAAATAAAGGTATAAAACACATTTTTATGATCATCAAATTCTTGAAAATTCTGAAACTCAACTTTAAATTGAATTTCAGAATTTTACGGCCAAATGTGTTTCTAGAGTTTAACTCCAAAAAAAATAAGTGAAAAATTTCCTTGACCAAACGTCCACTGAAAGCATCTTAACGTCCAATTTTGTGAAATCGAGAAAGAAATACATACCTAAAGCAAGAATGCACATAAAAAGAGCCCAAATAGTATTCTTTATGACCATCAACAGGAGTCCAGAAGAAAAGCCAGCAAATCTGAAGAAAACCCAAGTGAAAATACACTCTTTACTCTTTACTAGTAAAGTATAAATGCAAGTAAACAAATTGTTCGACATTTGAAAAAAAAATGAATTCCGTCGAGAGCCAGAAGACTGTTACAAGGTCAGAAAGATATGGTAAGAGAAATAATAAAGAAGGTAGAATTAGAGAGTGAAATTTTTTGTGTAGGAAGAAAGAACAAGTGAGTAGTTGAAAGTAAAGGCAAAGTGCATTTATAGGGGGGTGTATGTCATGGTACTAAGAGGAAAATGCATTTAGATCTTAGAGCTACCACTCACGTGCTAACTCATGCATGTGTTGTTCAAGTGTAAATGATCAACTAATCACTACGATCGGATCATGGCCCCACATTCAAGATTTACGGTGCGTTTCGAATCGTTAAAAAATAAGTAGATTTCGTACTTATTTTATGATGTTTGATAGTATTTATAAACTAGGCAAATACTATGGGATGAGATAGAGGATATGAGTGGGGGTAGTGCGAAATGGGGGCTATAGGGGTGGAGGTGGGGATGGGGATGGGATAGGGATAGGGAAGAGACAATTAATTTGAAATGTTGTTTATGGAATTTATTTTTTCAATTTTAATTAGAGACGTCATTTTCCTATTTTAAAGAAATTCATTTTCCTTCATACCAAACACATACCAAATCTACACGAGTATATGAGTTTGTAGACACTCATACTGTATAAAAGTTTATTTCAAAAATCAAGGCAAAAGTCTATTCTGAACCATCTATGTCAAATTTAGAATTTTATTTAAAAATTGATTTACCCATCAGATATAAACTTATGTGCCAAAGATCAACTAAAAAATATCGTTAATCGACACTCAAATCCATGAATTTCATAATTATCATGATTAGGGCAAAACCCCTCAAATCCCCAATCCAAGCACCAATATAAAATCACGAATTAAACAATGAAATAGCCAAAAATTTGTAAATAGAAGGTTAGAATCTTACCCAAAGTGAAATCAAGCAAACCCCCTTTATAATCTTTCCAAAACTGGGCTTTCAATCTTCCAAAATCAAATTACGAAGTCTACGTTGGAAAAATACTATTAAATTTGCTAAGGTGTAACTTGTTCTTCGCGAATGTGAAGCCTTGTTGAGATTGTGGTGACTCATCTACCGCGATTGCAATGCCCTTCTTACGAATATAATGTGATGCACAAGCTAGACCCGATCCCAACTCAACCGATTTCCTCTACACAATCGCGACCTATCCACTTTGATTGTGACGCTCTAACCCTATTACTCTTCATGATGAGACCTTCACATACGCAAAGAAGAAATATACTTGCACTAGAAACAACAAACCAACAACAACCCAAAACCAATCAAAGTCCCGATCCAACCCTCAAAAATTATTTGGAACCTCTCGAAAATAAATTAAATATGTAGATTGTCTATACAACATGTTTTGGACTTGTTGCAGTCATCAAAACACCGATAAAAGATTGTCTTGTTCAAAAGTTGATTGTGATCAAACTTAACTTTTTTAAAACACTAAAAACCAATGAATGACTCGAATAACTTTCAAGTGTCTCGAAATTTGTGCAAATCTTTCAACCAAGTTATAAATCATGCTTCAAACCTAACTAAGCTATCAAAACTCAAATTTGACCTCGCTAACAAAAAATATTGATTTTCAATCAAATCTTCAAACTTAAAATTCTTATGTGAAACTCATTTGTTCATCTCGAAAATCGTGTCGTCTGCCCCACAAGTTATAAAAGGCATAATGAAGCTATAAGAAAAGTCAAAATAGAGAAAACAAGTAGAAAACTCAAACCACCATGAGGATCATTACAAAAAGTTAGGTATTTTTTTTTATTCTCATTCGGTGTTTGATACTCATATCAGAGCCTGATTAAATTTGGATTCGCGTTGAAAAGTCTCACATTAAGGGTAAAGTGCTTCTTAACAAAGGCGATTTCATACTCATGGGGACTTAAACCCAAAACCTCTAGATTAGGATGAAAAAGTATTCATCACTCCACCATAACTCTGATTGGTACATATTTTTTCAAAATATGAGTTCAAAGAATAATACAATAGCAGGGGCGGCTCAACGTAATCGGAGGCCTAAAGCGAAATCTTAATTAGAGGCCTAAAATCTAAATAAACTTCACATGCATTTATTTAAAATTTATTTTTCTTACATTTTTAAATGCAAAGTATTACTTAATATTTCTTTTATATAAAAATGATTTATTTGATTTCTTTTTCAATTATTAGTTTTAAATAAGATTTTATTAATTCAACGTTGAAAAATACTATTTTACTCGGGCAATCATTATATGAATTGTTAACATAGTTCTACAAGTAATAAGTTGACAAATTTCAAATAAATATAAGAGTTAGAACCATAGCTTTGATGAAGTTAGAATATTACTCTAACTTATCAACAATTTAAAGAAGAGGGTGTAAAAGGAGTTAAAAAGAAAATAATGTGAGTATTAGTAGAGAGAGTGTAAGAAAATAAAACAATATTTTCTTGATTTTTTCTATTTGAATTGGGTTGAAGAGAATAAAATAATAATTTTAAATATATACTTTTTATCATAAATAATTAATGTTTTTCTTTAAAAAATTTAACACATAATTTATTCTTGGTAAAAAATTGAGGCCCCCTAAAATTGGAGGCCTAAGGCCAATGCCTTATTTTTGTATACATAGAGCCGGCCCTGTACAATAGGTAGTTCAAACGCACCCTTAGTTCAAGCAAATTAAAGAATGTGCATTCAATTGAAGTACTCATCCTTTAAAACTTAATAAAATGACAATGAGCTAATTATCATCATGCACTCATACAATGATACGAACAACTTCCACGTTGATGCTTTAAAGTTTCACGAAGTGAAATAATTGAAATGACATAAATAAAATTAGAAAAACCATATACTAGTGTAACTTAATTTCCTTTACAAAGAACGTACGTACATAATTACTGTCACAATTGACAATACAATTTAATGTGCCCACCATTCTTCTACCTCTCTTTACCTACTTATTTTATGTAATAATAATTATTAGGTGCATAGTATTGACTATGGTTTGACTGTTATTGTCAGAGTTAGCTAATATAGAGAACAGTAACAAAATGTTTATGTGCTGCCTATTTCACCTTCTTTTTCTATATTTATGTCGGTTATTTAGTCACTCTCCTAATGATTTATTTAGTTTAGATACGATTCAATAAAATCGATAGTTAAAACTAGGGGTGTTCACGGTTTGGATAAAAACCGATTCAAACCGAAAAACTGAATCAAATCGATTAAATAAATCGATTTTTATTTGGGTTAGGTGTGATTTGGTTTTAGATTTTTAAAAACTGATAGTATATGGGTTGGTTATGGTTTTGTTCGAAAAAACCGAAGAAATAACCAAATCGAACCGAACCGACAAGTTATATACATATATTTTATTATTATACATACATAATATATTATTTTTATTAACAACTTTAAAGATCTTATATGTGTTTTCATCAAAATTTATTTATAATTTACTTATGAAAGAAAAATGCCCAAGGTGAGAATATTTATCTTATTGGTTTTATGTATATGAGTGTGTCTATGACAATTCTTTATAAGATTGAAAGTATCAATGTCTCTTTCTTCTAGGCCAAAATAATGAAATTGGAAGCTTTATTCATAGTAAATTCAATGATGAAAAGTTATGTAATGTCAGTCATTCTAACTATTTTCGTTTTAAATAAATTGTTGTCATTTTTTTAACGTTTTAAATGAATTGTTTTTTTATTTTTGTCTATGGTTAATAACTGAATAGCCGAACCGAAATCGATAAGAACCAAACCGATAAATATATACTATATTTGGTTTGGTTTGATTTTGATAATTTTAAAACCAATTAAGTTGGTTTGATTTTGGTTTTGACCAATAACCGATCCAAACCGACCCGTGAACACCCCTAGTTAAAACTATATAAAAGTTCTTCTTTTTTAGCTTTTGAGTGTTAATTATTATTTGTAAAGATTTTTCTGATAATTCTTTTTCAATTGAATCGAATAACCAATTTATTTAATATTTTTTTGAGATATAGTTGATTAGAACAACTTATCATTTTTATTTTTTTTTAAAACTCTATTTTATGAAGATGTTGTGTTCTCATTTTGTTTGAGATCTGCATGATGAACTTTTGCTAAACTAAAAAAATAGAATACATTCATTTGTTTTTCTTTTATTTTGAGCAACTCTTTCAACTTAGAAAACAAAATGCTCCCTTAATATTTTTTGTTGTGATTGGTCATTGTTCAACTCACAGATGGATCAGTAATAGCTCAGCCTGTTAGTGATATTGTCTGTTCTAGATCTAGATTTGCACGACTTTAAAACATGTTACTAGTGTGTAAGGTCTGCTTACTTATATACTCAATATCTCTCATGTGTTTATATATGTGAGAATTCTTATCATAAGTTCGAGTGTTACATACACCCCCTCTTATGAACTTAGCAGCATCACTGAGGTTTGTCCCATCACATGGAATTTTCTTAGACTCAATACTGATGTTTACCCTGCTTTATAGAGATTTATGTAAACTCAATTGAATTTTGGCCCAGATCGACAAGGTTGACACAAGGAAAAAATTCTAAGTATTGAATGAATTTTGTAGTTCATCAACAAATAATCAAGAATTGTTTAAGCAACCAACAGATATTGTTTAAATAAACAAAATTGTTTAAGCAACCGAAGGATATTTAAACAATCAAGCGTTATATATTTAAGCACCGTAAACTATGTAGAGGGAGTTTTTGTAAATAGAAGAACTTGTGGATTTTTAAAATGTGTCATTATCTTATCACTAATTAAAAAAGGGACCCTTTATTTTATGCTTAAAACTTGTGTCAAAGTTTTTTTTTTCACTCTCAAAATTCTTCCTATTATATACCCAACATTCTTCTGTATTCTATTAATGTGTGACTTTTTATCATAAGTTGGGTATCACATACACCCCTTTTTATGAACTCAACAGCCTCGTTGAGGTTTGACTCACCTCATGAAATTTATCTAGACTTAGCACTAAGGTTTGTCTCGTCTTATCGAGATTTGTCTAATTAACTCAATTGAACATTGGCCACATTGATAAGACTGACATAAGAGTTGTTTTGATACCATCTATAACGATCCAGTTTACTAGTGATATTGTCTGCTCTAAAGATAGAACCACATGACTTTAAAATGTGTCACTGATGTCTAAGATCTTCTTACTTATATACACAATATCTCTTTTAGATTTTATCAATATGAGACGTCTTATCATAAGTTGGAGCGTCACAGAATCTTATGCTACAACTAAGTTCTTGCATTTCCTTTCTGTTATAAAATCAAGCTAATAGGCAACAATGTCAAACAATGGAAAATAATTGAGAGATGTAGAGAGAAAAAGAAGAGAGTTAAAAGTTAAAAGTTAAAAGTTAAAAGTAGGTACCCCATACTTTTTTTTACTTAAAAATTACTAAAGTTAGACTTTTTAAAAACTATTTTTAAAAAGCTTCTTTTTTAAGTTAAGCAAAAGAGGGCTTACACGTACTTGTGAATAGTTTATACTTTACATAAAAAAAAATTAAATAAGATTATAAATTTGACGGTAATACTATTATAAAATTCATTTGTGATATATATAGTACATGAATGAGGAAGTTTATTCAAGGGTATATTGTGCTTCTTTTTTAAAAAAAATAAAAATTCAAATCTTCGGAAATAGTAATTTATTGAAACATTTGAAAGCTACTTTTTTTGCTATGATAAATGAGTAATTTTTCATTTCAAAAAATTAATTAGATAAAGGGAAAAGAAAAGGTAAAATTACTAGAAAATAAAAAGGCCGAAAACATAAATAAGATAAAGACAAAAGAAAAAAGTAAAATTACTACAAAATAAAAAGTGAGAAAAGAAGTAAGAAATAGGTGCCTTCAAGCACCCATCTGTTTACCAATTCGCCCAAACTGACTTATGTGTCATGGGGGCTCCCCAGTTTTATATATCAAATTTTCTTAATATTTTTTTATAACTATAATATTTTATGTCGGGGTGAATGGGTGCTCGAGCACTTATAATGTCATATGTAGGTCCACTCATGTTTGGAGGGGTCGCAATTTTCTTTTTTATTTGTAACATATAAGAGAGATTAGATTTAGTTCCTAAGTTGCAATTGTTTTGTAATCCTGAATTTGGCTATAGTCTAGTGATTATAGGGTCAAGGAATTAGAGGTAGTAATTTAGGTTACAAGTGTTTGTAATTTAAATTCTGTTAAGACATACAATTTGTATACAAGAGTACTATAGGTCATGAAATTTTTCACACTTCTTAATCAGACTATCTCCTCTTTTAGAATAATCTTTGTCTGTATATACATTCAATGTTCGTTATCCATATACATCCCTCCCTTTGTTGTAAAAAAACATATTATATGTATAGGTTAGGTTCTTTTCACATCTGAATCATGTATATGTTAGGTCCACTACTACTTTGGAATATCTCTCCATCTTTACCCATCATTTTGTGTATCCTCATCATCTTATGACAAGTTGTAGTCGAAGCCCCACGTACCTAGCTACAATTTGAGGATACAAAATTGTTGGTTAAATTAGTGAAATTTGTTTCTCCTTTGTTGTGTTGTATATATAATTATCCGGTTAACAAAGATTGTATATCAACGTTGGATATTAATATTAAGACGTTTGAATTTAAATGCATCTATATATTAAAATGTAAATGTCTGAATTTGAATATTTTTAGAATATATATGATAGTTGAAGGTGATATATGATCACATTGATGAGTGATGGTTATTGTGGGTGCCAATTGAGAATTATGTTTAGTGATGATGATAATTCTAGATAGTGTTATTTAGTTGTGATGATGATTACTTGTGATTGTTGATTCTGGTAGTTCATGGTGGCAACTAATAATAGCAGTGGTTGACGATATATAGTAGGTACATATTGAAGTGATTATCGTAAGTGATTGGAAATTATAATGATGATTGAAGATGATGATTATACATATTAATTAACGGAGATGATATCACACTCTGATGATTTGTGATGGTGATGATTGTGGCTGATGATGTCGGTTGTAGGTAGTTGATGATGGTGTGGGTGGAGGCAACGACATTTAACATTGAAAATGAATACATAGTATTGAACTTATTGTCAATTTTGTAGAAATCTTTGATTAGACTTTTTAATGATATTAAAAATATTTCATAAATATAATCATCCAGATCTTTTCATGCGTATTCAATGATTTTAAATTATAAAAACGACCACATGTAATAATTACGATTCAGACTTATAAAACAAACAAATTTCATAACTAAAATCTGAATAATTAAGATTAAGAGTGTGTTTGGTATGAACCAAAACATTTCCTGAAAAATGTTATCCTATTTTTCCATGTTTAGTTAGTCAAAAAAATAAGAAAATATTTTCTTTAGAAAAACAAGCTATCTGAAAATAAGTAAAATGACTTTGATAATGAACAAGGCCGGCTCTAGCATATAAAGTTTAAGGCGTATGCCTTAGGCCCCCAATTTCCGGGGGCCTCAAATTTTACCAATAATAAATTATATGTTAATATTTTATAGAAAAATTTAATTACATATGATAAAAAGTACTTTTTAAAGAAAAGTTAAATTATTTTATTCTCCTTAACCCCACTCAAATAGATGAAATCAGGAAAATATTATTTTGTCTTCATGTGTTCTCTTCGCTAACACTCACATTATTTATCCTTTTTAACTCCTTTTGCACTCTTTTTTCTTCAAATCTTTGATTGGTTAGAGTAATACTCTGTCAAAAATATGAATAAATAGTCGAATAGTGTTGAACAAAGTGAATTACAAATGCTTTTTTATTTCTTCTTAAATTTTCAACCATTACAACAAATATATTAAAGTAGGATATATCTTGTTATCAATTTTTTAAATTAGATTCTATGGTTCTAACTATTTTTATTTAAAGTTTGTCAACTTATTACTTATAGAATTATGTTAACAATTTGTATAATAATTACCTCAGTAAAAGACTGTTTTTCAACGCTGAATTGATAAAACTTAACTAAATTTAATAATTTTTTTAAAAAGTATTCGAAGAAATCATTTATAAAAAAAGATATAAGTAATAATTTGCATCTAAAATGTTTTAAAAAATAGATAAATACGTGTGAAAGTTTCTTCAACTTTTAAACCTCCAATTAAAATTTCGCTTTACGCCTCGAATTATGTTAAGCATCACCTAATAATGAAATTAGAAAAAAAACTAGTTGCATTGTCTTCTCAATTCTCCCACTCTACTTCAACCCCAACCCCCACTCCCGCCCCAACACACCTCATCTCCACACCCGCCTTGCGCCACCCTCTTCCCTCCTTATTCTCACAATTTTATTTTAAACTAGTAAAATTATCCGCGCTTCACGCAGAAATATAATATCACGGAATTTATAAAATAATACTTAAAACCTATCAGGCATTAAAACTAAAACACTATATTATCTTACATACAAGATTACGTAGTAACAAACATTAATAATGTAAAGGAAAATGAAAATTATTACATCTCATCATTTAGCCTTAATAACATAAGCATAAATTATAAATTAATGATTGTAAAAAAACATATCAGGATCTGTAACATAAGCAATAGTGTCAGTGAGCCATGAACATGAGGAAAGTATACAAATATTTAATTGTGAAGAAGAAGAAGAAGATGTTCAGAATTTTCATTGTGTTAAAATGAGAGGAAATCCCTCTATTTATAGACAACAAAGGGTAGTGTGAACAAATGCCTTGTTGTGCCTTATCAGAAAGGTTACAACTATTTGGAAAAGTTGCAACCCTTCGGAAAAGGTCGCAACCCTTCGGAAAGGTCACAACCTTTTCATAAAAGTCATAATTTTTCATAAAAGTCGCAACTCTTCATTAAAATCGCAACTTTTCATAAAAGTCGCAATTTTTCATTAAAGTTGCAACTTTTCATTAAAGTCGTAACTTTTCATAAAAGTCACAACTTTTCATGAAAGGGAAGACTAATTTTGTAAATAAATAAATTAAAAGGGAATTCTGGTTTGTGATGGCGCCACGTAGGCGGGTCTAAGGTTCTCTTATATATATATATATATAAATACTTTTAGAATTATATTTTTTAAAATTGACATACTAAATACAAATAAATAAATAAATAATTATTTATTTTACCAAAAAAATATTTTCCTGTATCAAACGCACCCTAAGACTTAAATGATGGAAATAAATGAAACCTACTATAGCACATATCAATTGCAAGGGAATTGAATAAAAAGAATTTATTCAAGTACTTCTAAGCCACTGGATTTGTGATTGGCAACGACACTGGTTTTCTGGCCAATTGTTTTGAGAAAAATTCAAAATTCCTATCAAACTGAAATCGCTTTCAAAATAAAGACTTGTAATAGCACAATATTATTTATAGTTTTACTAATTTTATTTTTGTTTAGTATCAATATTGTAGTATTTTTTTTTATCTATTAGATACCATGAGGAGCAATTGCAATTTAAATTGAGGAAAAAAAAATCGAGTCTTACTTGATATAACATATATTTTTATCACCTTAAAATAATAATCATGTTAGTTGATTTAAAAAAAAAGTAAATTGTGATAATTACTTGGGATGTAAAGAGTATTGATCTTTTACTTTAATCGGATTAACAATATATCAAAAATAATCTTTAGTGGTAATTAATTAACGGTAATAGAATAATTGTTGCTAAAACATATTTTTACCGGCATTTAACATTTTTTATAAATGTCCTTAAAGCCTATAACGATATTGAATCTAATGACAATTAACTAACACTAATAGAAATTTTATTATTTTTTATTAATGTGTATATTTATCGATGATGAAAGCTACTCTTGTTACAGTGATTGAATACTGAAACTAGCTCAAAGACACTAGATTGTGGCCGGTTAATTTTCATAGAATTTAGTTCATTTTCATTATACTTTAAATAAATGATGTTTATCTAATATAATTTTAAAAAATCAAGATTAGATTAATTAATATAACAAATATCTTGATTATGATTAAAATATCAAATTTTGAAAGGCAGTATGGAGTATAAATTTCTTCACATATCTTGATACTCATTAGTTTCAATTTATAATGATCATAAATTTAGAAAATGAAGAGAAAGTGTAATGAAGAAGAGTCACATCCATACTCATAGGGATGTATTTAAGGGGGACTTTACGTGAATTCATATTTTCCTTCGGAGAATATATATATATATATATATATATATATATATAGTAGTGTTATATTTTTTTAAAAATATTTAAATATAGATATGTGAATCCACACTCAAAGTATTATATAATGCAATGATGATTGAGTGCACCCATTTAAGTGAGGTTCGAAAGTTAAATCTTATATCTATCTTTTTTTTTTCTTTCTCTAATATTAAGTAACCCCTCTG
>NW_006239511.1:177293-187309 GCF_000226075.1 Solanum tuberosum | reverse complement strand
GATTAAAATGTAGCTATATATATATATATATATATATATATATATAAAAAAATAAAAATAAAAACTAATAGTACCAAATATTATAATATTAAGTCAATGGATTCAACCAATTTTAATATCTTCCAGGTAAAATATAGCTGTATATTTTTTATAGTCATGTGTCCACCTTTTTAAAATCTTGAATGCATACTCAACTTGCATTTTACGTTGGATTAAAATAAACAACTTTAATTTGCTTATGGTTTTCTGACATTTAATAGGAATGACATTTATTAAGTAACATGTAATTAATATTTGGCATCTCGTTTAAACTACCAATACACTCTTCCATTTTAATTTGATTTCAAATAATTCTTAAAATATTTATTTGATTGTAAATCATTTTATCAAAAAAGACTTTAATTTTCAAATTTAATTACTTCTAATTATAATAAAATAATAAATTTTAAAAACAAATAAAAAAATATCACGTAAAATAAGACGGCATACTAATAAAAACAGTGTGGGAAACTTTGAAAACCAGGTTCTTATAGATGAGTGGATGAAAATAACTTGGAGCTAACAGTATTCTGTGGGCAGCTTGACTTAAAAAAAATTACTTCATATTTAGTGGGACATTTTAGATATGGGCTTTCACATCACAATCAAAATTAATAAAAAGAATGGTCCACTGACTCATCTTACAATATATTTACATTTATGATACCTCTTTAAGATATTTTTTTTATTAATGTACGAACTTTGTTCATACATACACCCCACATCCACACCTTAGATGAAATGATATTCTTGGTATATTAATTTACGTGATATAATTAGAATTTTGAGATTTGGTAATAGTAAATTTAGGATTTTTGTTTAGGAGATTTGAACTTGGAACGATAAGGTGAATTCTTGTGTTTAGGAGATTCAAAATCTCTATATTAGTTTAGCCCCAAATTATAAATAGCCTTAAAAATATACATTTACTTGACTAACTAAATGTAGATACACTTTTGATATGCTACATGATATTGTAAGTGGTCTCAAACTCTTGCAAGAACATGGGATTCTTAATAAAAAGTCGAGAAAAGTATTGAAAACATCCTAAACTTAGCAAGAATTTAGGGATATATTTCACTCATGTTGCAAGCAGTGGTGGAGCTAGGATTTTTCATAAGGGGCGGGGTTCAAAATCAGAAGAACTAAACACACGAACTAACTAATGGGGGTTCGACATCTACTATATATACATAAAAATAATAATTTAATCATGTATAAATAGTAATATTTTCCGTCGAAGGCCTAACAGAAGACTGGCTCCACCCCTGGTTGCAAGATTAAGGATGTATTTAAGATCCGTGAGTTAAGTTAAAGGTTGTTTTTACAGTTGTAAATAGTTCTGAAATGATATTAATAATTCACGTCGAGTTTAAGAGTATTTTCAATATTTCTTTTTACATAAAAATTTAATAATTACCTCTCTATATATAATGTAATTTTTTCGTTTCGAGTGAACATTCTCTGCCCCGGTATATCCGCCCCGGTAACTATATCCCATATCCCAACCTTCTTTCTTCTCTTTATTACTCACTCAAACTTAAATGCTTTGTGCAATTTAGCCTTTCTTTTTCTCCCTTTTATTAATTTTTATTTCTTTTTATGTCACAATCAAGCTAGTAGAGGCCAACATAAGCCCACCATTATACTATGTTCGATTCTATGGACGTGTTTGATATGGAGGAAAATATTTTTTTATGTTTTTAGATTTAGTTGAATAAAAATTTTGAAAAATATCTTGTAAAAAAAATATTCCATAAATGACATTTTATGTTTATTGTATCATCTCTATTCACTCAACGCCCTGGCCCCTACCCTTGGCCATCCCACCCCCGGAGTCCCCACCTATATAATTGTTTTTTTATCAAAATCAATATATATATATTAGGGGTGTTCAAGGGTTGGTTTGGATCGGTTATTGGCCAAAATCAAAACCAAACCAACTTACTCAATTTTAAAAATATCAAAACCAAATCAAACCAAATATAATATACATTTATCGGTTTGGTTGTTATCGGTTTCGGTTTGGTTTGGTTCAGTTATTCGGTTATTAACCATACACAAAAATAAAAGAAATAATTCATTCAAAACGTGAAAAAAGTAACTACAATCCATTCAAAATGAAAAATAGTTAAAATGAGTGACAATACTGAACTTTCTTTCACTAAATTTACTATGAATAAAGCTTTAAAATTTACTATTTTGGCCTAGAAGGTAGAGACAATAATATTTTGAGTTCCACAAAGAATTGTCATAGACACCTATATACATGAAATCAATAAGATAAATGTTTTCACCTTGGGCATTTTTGCTTTCAATAAGTAAATTATAAAGAAATTTTGATGAAAACATAAATAAGATATTTAAAATTGTTTATAAAAATAATATATTAAGTATGTATAATAATAAAATATATGTATATAATTTATCGGTTTGGTTCAGTTCGGTTATTTCTTCGGTTTTTTCGAACAAAATCATAATCAAACCAAGTACTATCGATTTTTTAAAATCTAAAACCAAACCCAAATAAAATCTGTTTAGTTTATCGGTTTAGTTCAGTTTTTCGATTTGGTTCGATTTTTATCCAAACCGTGAACACCCCTAATATATATATATATTTGTACTTTTGAATTAAATAGAACATCCTATATAAAATTAAAAAATAAGGAGAAAAGGGAAAATGGTAATTTGATAATCAAGAAAATGTAAATATGAGATGTTATAAGATAAGAAATACAATCTAACTAAAATGGTTTTGATATTAGTAATTTGAAAGAATGTCGAAATAAATATTATTATATGCTTCATTATTAAAATGTTAAGAAAGGTGTTCCGTATATGCATGGACTACTTAAGGGAAATGGTTCAATGAAGAATTACCAAAATGATATCTCTAGAAAAAAGAACAAATGACTCAACAAAACCTAATCCACATTCAAAACATATTAATAAATTTTAAATTATATCTCCAAAATGAACAATTTTAAAAGGAAAATACATAAATATGTTATAATTCAACATTGTTTCATAAAATGAAAAAAATATTGAAACCAAAACAATTCATACGTAAAACTTAAAAGTATGATACTTTATAATGCGCTTCATGAAATATCTCCTTAATAAAAACAAGAAATTTACCAAAGGGCAAAAATTCAAAACAATATTATTCACGAGTATAATGGCAAAGAGAATAAAAGTATGATATTTTATAATATAATAACGAACACAATATAAATATAAAATATAACAGTCAAAACAATTTTTTTATTTAAATAATGAACATAATAAGTAACAATCATTTGAACAACCTATAATGACCCCTATTTTTGAAGAAATTTATATATTAACATTGTTTTATTTCCGTTATTGGAGCTACTATGAAGTACAATTTCGTTAAAGTCATAAGCAGTTATTGTTGAAGCTTGAAGCTTCAAATTTTAAAAATTGGATTTCCTAAAATAAACTTTGTTTCAAATGAGTATTATTGCAAAAGATTGCTTACAT
Source organism: Solanum tuberosum (assembly GCF_000226075.1). Taxonomy (NCBI): domain Eukaryota; kingdom Viridiplantae; phylum Streptophyta; class Magnoliopsida; order Solanales; family Solanaceae; genus Solanum; species Solanum tuberosum. The sequence continues at coordinate 183,766 of NW_006239511.1, read as the reverse complement.
ATTGATGAGCCTAAATATGAAATGTTAGGTGATTTGGTATAGTTCTAAGGTGCTTTCGGATGAATCTTATGCTTGGATTCAAGGAAGAAGATCAAGTCCATTGTTTTATAATATTGTATATTATCATATAATGGGTGTATAATATTTTTTATAATTTTGTATAATATTGTATATTGGGTGTATAATAGAGTATATAAGTTTTTAAAAATTTTCTTAAAAATAAAATATGAACTTTTGTATATTGTTGTATATCAAATGTATAATATTGTATACCAAATTGTGTTTTGGCCTAAAAAAATTATGATGAAAGTGTTGGACTATATTTTTACCGTGCAAGTTTGCAAGTTGTATACTTCTCAAATTTTCTCATAAAAAATCGTTTTGATTTGATTTTTCGATCTAGATTGATTTTTATCCTAACTTATATTGTATTTTTCTTCACGTTTTCTAGCATGTCTTGTGGGAAAAAAGTTGGGAGTTCAACTGTTTTTTTCTAGTGCTAAGTAGGGGTGTACATGACCGGGTTATTTTCAAATATCAAACCAAACCATTTGTGTCAGATTTTTAAATTTATAAACTAAACCAAACCAATAAAACTCGGGTTTTTCAACCTCGGGTTTTTTCGGGTTTTTTCGGGGTTTTCGGTTTTTCGGGTTGTTTCGGGTTTTTCCGATTAAGTACTCATACAAGCATATAATTTACTTGTACTTCAAATATTTCTTTAGTCCTACCAAAATACAACTATCTAAGATGTTTCTTAAAAATATAACACAATATGATATGATTAATGACACTAAAATATCCAACAAAAATAATAATAATAATAATGAAATCGCGTAAAACAAATATTACAAATTATTATGTCATAATGAAAATGATCATAATTTAAAAGTACTAAATCATGCTAAAATTAAGTTTAATAAGTATTAGTTACATTACTAAATATTTAAGGAAAATTAAAATTAGATTATGTATTTTAATTGTCTAAACCAATGTAAAACTAAAGAACAAATATTCAATATTATTGTCATTCTTAGTGTTGAATTGATTTTCTTTTTGCATTAGTATTAATTTGATTTTGATTTAAGTTTTATTATAATTATCAACATCTATGAACTATAATCTTTATTGGACCATTTCGAATTCTAAGTTTTAGACTTGAATTAATATATTAAAAGATAAAAACTATGAAATAGTATAAGAAATATTTTAAAATTATATCAAAGTAAATATTTTTATGTATAAAATAAAATTTTAAAATTCCATATATAATGTCGGGTTGGTTTGGTCTCGGGTTAGTTTTTTTTAGTTAAAACCAAACCAACCCAAATATAGTCGGGGTTTTTTTTCCAATACCAAACCACCAATCGGGTTTTTTTTCCGGTTTGACTCAATTTTGCGATTTGATTTGATTTTCGGTTCGATTTTGTACACCCCTAGTGCTAAGTATTCAAGATGAAACTTTGGGCCCTAAAACTGACGTTTCACTTTTCAATATCAGCCCACAAACAAAGGTGGTTGTTGCTTTAGCATCAAATTCATTTGAACTTAATATTTTTTGTGTGGAATATAAATTAATATAGAAAAATTATTAATTGTGATAAATAGTAGACTTTGAATTCATAAGTTTAAAAATATATTCTTGTTATAAAATAACAATCTTATGCTAATTATGACTTATAAAAGAAAGATCTTATATATCATCATCGTAGGGACTCTTCTTCTATAAATAATAATCTTATGTTAAATACGACGTAGAATTATCGATATAGGACGATTACATCTTTCCCGCTTACCTTCGGTCTACTTTCTTGTCTGTTGTTGCGTTTGAGATTGATGCGCATGACTGCTTTAGACAGTTGCAGCCTTGTGTGCTTAGATACAAATACATGAGTTTTATGTGCTCAAATATAGATACAGATACAAGAGTCTTATCTACTTAAATATAAATATAAATACATGAATCTTGTATACTTAGATACATATACATAAGCTTTATGTGCTCAGATAGTACATATACATAAATTTTGTGTGCTTAGATATAAATACAAGAGTCTTGTGTGCTCAAATACAAATACTAATGGTATTCCCACGTGGAATACGACCATGGACATAGTACTTTGAGGCTTGAATGAAGGTTTTCTAATTATGATGTATTACCTTTAAACCTATAAATAGTAATTCCAACACAATTATAAGGGATTGAATTTTGAACAATATTAAAGCAATAAATTGATCTGAACTTCTTATTTACCAAGTCTTAGCTCTCAAATATTAATATATACAAACGTCCCCGAATATGATATCAAGAACGCTTAAAAGTTAAGGAGTTCAGTTCAAACACACATCATCAGAGCATTGCCACTTCATACAACTTTATTTACTTACTTTATTGTTTTCATTTATTTCTTTAACAAATACCTTTAACTGCTAATAATCAAATCTAATGAGTTAAATTAAGACGTGTGTTCTCAATCTCATATAAATTTAATTATACCATTTTTTCCGATAAACATATATTTTAAGTGATTAGTTTATTCATCTAATGGACGTTTGAGAACATACATAATTTTTTTAAATAAATTGAGTTGATATATGTTCAAGTACTGTTTAATTGGAACAAATTATATTACGTAGTACTTTAATATGTGTTCACATATTCAATTGAAATAAAATATAGTTTAATCATTTAAATAAAATAGAAATGATATATAAGTACCCCATAAACTATGATCGAAATCTCAGCGACACACCTAAACTTAAGTAGGGTCTTATTACCCTCAAAACTATTTTAAAATGAAAATAAACACACCCCAAAAACTAAATAGCGGAGAATGTGCAGTGTCACTTGAAGGCAAATTAAGACCTTAAAAATTGGACACATGTCTTTTTTTAATTGGTCTATTTATAATTAGTTAGTACACATAATTATTTACATTAAAACTTATATATATTTAATTATTTCATTTCTTTCTTTGTAAAATATTTATTTTAATTTCTTCCTCACTTTAAACTTTTTTATTTTTTTTCTCTTTCACTAATTTCTTTTCTTTTCTTTTCAATTTTAATTATTTTAAAAAAATTATGTATACTTTTTTTAAATAATAAACTAAAAAGTGTCCTCTAATTTTTAATGTTTTAAATTTTTAATTTTTAATTTTATTTCTTCACTTATTTTGATATCTCTTTAAAATTAGCTTATTTTAAATATAGATTTTTTGAATTAAATTTAAAATTAGATCAAAGGAAGGACAAGAAGGAAATTAAAAAAAAAACAAAAATCAATAGAATAATAAAGAGGAAAAATAATGAATGAAGGTCAAATAAAATGATTTAAAAAAAAAAAAATATAAGACAAAAAAATTAATTTTTTTACGTGTATTGACTTAATTTAAAAACAAGATAAAGATAATAAGAAGATTTTAAATAATTTAAAATCATTTTTAAAGTTAAAAAAAAAAAAATTACACTCGTAGCAGGCGCGTGTTGTACAATTGCAATCAACTTACCTGGTTGAAGATGCATAAATACAGAAAAAATAAGTATAGGGGATAATAAAATCCTAGCTAAATTAAATGTATCACTGTAATTTCAATTATCATCTAGGAGTACTTTTACATTATTCCAATAAAATATATGAATAAATTTAGTGAAATATTATTATACTCTTCCTTACAAAAATATTATATCATATAAATTGTAATGGAAAGTAATAAAATTAGTTCTATCTGTGACCTATTCTGGTACTCATATGACATAGACCAAAACTTAACGTGTACAACGTGTTCTTCTCTGGGGTCCTATCACACTCAATTCCAATTGCTTCTCCTTTTTGTGTTGGGACCCTCTAATATATATATCATAATCACTTTTTTCTTTTGTCGTTTGCTTCGTAACCTTTTTCCCAACGGCATCACCTAATAATCAGGAACGGAGTTAGTGTGTTGATTATGAATTTAATTATAGTTAATAATTTTAATTAAAACTTTGAATTTGTAATAATAATATACGATATTTCTTTTTGTGTTGGGACCCTCTTAATATAACATAATATCTTTTTTTTTCTTTTGTAGGTTACCTCCGAACCTTTTTCCCAATAGCATCATTCTGATAATTGGAGATAGAGCTAGTGTGTTGGTTATGAAATTAATTGGATTCAATAATTTTAATTAAAACTCTGAATTTGTAATAAGAATATTCAATCTATTTTTTTTTTGTGTTGGGATCCTTTTAATATATCAGAATATCTTCTTTTTCTCTTTTGTTGGTTGCTTCCTAACCTTTTTTTCAATAGAATCACCCTGATAATCACGAATGAGGTCAGTGTGTTGATTACAAATTCAACGGAAATCAATAATTTTGATTTAAACTCTGAATTTATAATAAGAATATTCAACATTTATTTGTGTTGGGACCCTCTTAATATATCATAATCTCTTCTTTTTCTCTTTTGTTGGTTGCTTCCTAACCTTAATTCAATAGCATCACCCTGATAATTAGAGACGAAGTCGGTGTGTTGATTACTAATTCAATCGGACTCAATAACTTTGATTAAAAATTTGAATTTGTAATAAGAATATTCAATATCTTTTTTTTTTGTGGAAACCCTCTTAATATGTCATAATCTCTTCTTTCTCTTATGTTGGTTGCTTCTTAACCTTTTCCCCAACACTATCACCCTGACAGGGCGGAGCTAGTGTGTTGGTTATGAATTTAGTTGGACTCGATAATTTTAATTAAAATTCTGAATTTGTAATAAGAATATGCCATATCTCTTTTTTGTGTTGGGACCCTTTTAATATATCACAATCTCTTCTTTTTTCTTTTGTTGGTTGCTTCCTAACCTTTTTCTCAACATCACACTGACAATCAGGGATCGAGTCAGTGTGTTAATTATGAATTCAGCCGGACTCAATAACTTTGATTAAAACTTTGAATTTGTAGTAAGAATATTTTTTCTTAGTTCCATTGCTTATTTTTTATGGTTTTGATTCTTCTTAATAAACTTTTTTGACTCTTTCCAACCTCGGTATCGGCAACCAAGACACCCTTCTCTGTCGAATGAATCTTCAAATCATCATCTTCAAACCACGACTCCATCACTAATAAAATGTATAGGTCTTAAAAGTCAAATACCATCTTATTCCTTGAGATAACTTACTCTATTAATATTCTACTGTGTATAAATATTATTACTCTTAATGGAAAATTGTTGTACCAAAAAATAATAATAGAGTATTGTCAAGTTTAGTTCAATTATTATATAACATATATTATAGTAGAAATGTACAAGTGTTTAAGAAAGGATTAAACATGATTAATGAATAAACTATGTACATTGACCTAGTGCATAATTAGTCCCACAAAGACAGCTCCAGCCATACCTACCACAAAACTTGTCACTCTGTAAAAAGAATAACTCCACTAATTAAGCTAATTATTAAGACTTAGGTTAAGGTTCATTTCGGTGTAGTGTATAAAAATAATATTTAATATGTTAATATTGTGTATAACTAATATATGTATTAGATTCTCTAATACATTCTACCAAATGACAAATAGATTGAGAATAATCAAATCAATATAAATTTAATCTTAAACTTTTTTTTTTTTTTTGATTTCTCAATCGGTGTCTGGTATCCAAATTGGAGTTCGACTAAATTCAGATTCACGATTTTAAACTTAATCGTTTTTTTTAGTTTTCCACTCGGTGTTCGGTATCACATTGGAGTTAGACTAAATCTGATTCACGCCGGAAAATCCCACATTGGGCGTAAAGTGCTCCCTAACAAAAGGGACTCTGTAGTCTGTACCCAAGGGGACTCAGATCCAAGACTTTTTGATTAAGGATGAATGAGTACTTACCGCTCTATTATAACTTTTATTAGTAATCTTAAACTTAAGCTTGAAACATTTTTTTTCATTCAATCCATAATTATAATTATGAATAATTAGTCCGTGAAACCAAAACCGAATTTTATAATTATTGGTTGTAACAACCCACCTAAATAAAATTATCCTTTCCAAAAAATTCTCTTCTTTTCTCCACTTTTTTAGTACCTTTGTCAGTGTTTAAAGGGTTTATAGTATTTATGCTGACCAAGGTTTCAGTGTTCATTACTTTCCGTATAAGATTCAATCCAAACTCATTACAATTTTTGATATAATTAACAATTCCTATCTAGAATCTTGAACAATTCCTTAAAAAATCTTTCTTTTTGGTATTTCTTGAATAAAAATCCAATCTTTTTGTGTATCACTTTCATGGTGTCTTTAGTATCTTCAACTTAGATTCTAATCTTTCTTGAATCTCCATCTGGGGTTGTTGTTTTCTTGATTCTTGATTTCTGGATCTGTTGAGATAAATGGGTGTTTGTTTGAGCAAAAGTAAACCAGCAGAGTCGAAGTCTGATGGGCATTATAGATCAGGTGGGAGTGATGGGGGTAGGGGTGGTGGGGTTGGGGTTGGGGGT
>NW_006239511.1:146834-176314 GCF_000226075.1 Solanum tuberosum | reverse complement strand
GGGGAGTGATGGGTGTAGGGGTGGTGGGGTTGGGGTTGGGGGTAAAGGGCATAATCATGGAACCCATCAAGCTCAAATTCAGTATACTAAATCTCCAGGCCCAGAAACTCAATTACCCTTGAGGCCTCAAGCAAGTCCTAAACCAGTTTTCAAGCAAGAAACCATTTTGGGTAAGGCATTTGAGGATGTTAAGGCACACTATACACTAGGTAAAGAATTGGGTAGAGGTCAATTTGGGGTTACATTTCTTTGTACTGAAATAGCAACTGGTCATCAATATGCTTGTAAGTCAATATCAAAGAAGAAACTTGTTACTAAATCTGATAAAGCTGATATGAGAAGAGAGATTCAGATTATGCAGCATTTAAGTGGACAACCAAATATTGTTGCATTTAAAGGTGCTTATGAGGATATGAATTCAGTGTGTCTTGTTATGGAGTTGTGTGCTGGTGGAGAGTTATTTGATAGGATCATAGCTAAGGGGCATTATACTGAAAGAGCTGCTGCATCAATGTGTAGAGCTATTGTTAATGTTGTACATGTTTGCCATTTTATGGGTGTTATGCATCGTGATCTTAAGCCTGAGAACTTTCTCTTGTCAGACAAGAGTGAAAATGCTGCTTTGAAGGCAACAGATTTTGGGCTGTCCATGTTCATTGAAGAAGGTTAACTCTGCTGTATGCTTTCATTAATATTATTTTACTATTTCCGTATTTCTCATTATTAGTTTTCTGTTACTACTTGCTGTCGCTTATGGCTCGATTTTCTTACTATCCTGTTGTCGTTACTGCTTATGTCTTTGTCAATGTTGTGTTGTTGCTTTTCTTAAGCCGAGGGTCCGTGTACACTCTACCCTTCCTAGACTTCCTTATGGAACTATAATGGATATGTTGTTGTATGTAGCAGCTTTGGGATGAATCCTTTTGATGGCAATTCTAATGAAATCATCAAACCACAGACCTCCCATCTTTTCTAGATTTAGGTCTGCTATCTACATATCAAAAGTAATTGTATCTATGTAGGCTAAGATCCTGATTGCTAAGTTTAGAAGTAGAGGACTTTATCTGTTTAGACTCCGGAGATGTTCGCATCATTATTAACGTGCTAACCTGCTAATCCAATGTTTCTGTGCCAAAGAGGCCTCACTTTTTACTGGAAAATTTTTGCAACAATCATTGTCATCAATTCAGGCAATAAGTAAAATGCATTCATGCCTTTTTAGCATGATAAAGGGTTCCTAGAATTTGTCATTAATGTCTCGAGTCTGTTCAAATTGGCATGTAAAGTTACTTATATTTCTGCAGCCTGTTCAGACTCTTCTCTCCTTTGCTTAGGAAGTTCAAATTATTTTAGGCCTGATTAAACTTCTACGAACCTAGCTTACCATTATACAAAATTGGCTATTCTACAAGATGATAGCTCATTATCTGAATTAAGATAATCCTCTTCTCTTCTTACCAGCTTTTGAACTTACACAACCTAAGCAGGGTTTGCATGACTTTTCCACTCTTCTTTACTGATTCTATCCCTGCTCTTACTTTGTTTGGTGTAATAAAATAATGGCATTCCGTGCAGGTAAGGTGTACAAGGATATAGTTGGGAGTGCTTACTATGTTGCCCCTGAAGTCTTACGGAAGAGTTATGGCAAGGAAATAGATGTTTGGAGTGCAGGTGTTATGTTGTATATACTACTCAGTGGTGTGCCTCCCTTTTGGGCAGGTAAATTCAAGTGCTCTCTTCTGCATAATTATCAGTTTGCAGTGTGGTTTTATCTAGGACTAGTTGTGTTTATTGGTTTTTGTAATCTATAATGCAGAAACCGAGAGAGGTATATTTGATGCCATATTAAAAGAAGACATTGACTTTGAAAGTCAACCTTGGCCCTCTATCACAAGTAGTGCCAAGGACCTGGTCCGAAAGATGCTCAATAAAGACCCAAAGCAACGTATTTCTGCTGCTCAAGTTCTTGGTATGCATCCTTCAAAAAATAGCTCATTGACTTTAATAGTCGTAATGGTTTCACACTGAGTAGTAATGTTAGCCGCTATTGCTTTCTAAATGAATCCTCAAAGGATGCGAAGTTTAGTTTGTCATGTATTTGGTGACTTTGCATAGATCTATTTTAAATTTGTCTTACAGTTTATTGATGGTATTGCTTCATAATGAATTCTTTCTTGATAACCAAATAGGTTTGGCATGTGAATAGTGTTATCGAAAGCGATCGCTTTATCGCCTAAAACGATGGAGCATACAACTATATGGCTCAAAGTAATCTTGCGAGAAATGCTTAAACTCAATTTTTTCTTGAGAAATAGTGGAAATTGGTCATTGAACAATTTTAGTACTAGGACTCCTCTTCACATAGGCTTCAGTATGATCTTTGCCATCATTGTGTGCTTCTTCTTCAGGGTTTACACCTTTTCTTCTACTACTTTTGCTTCTTTTTTCTTTTCAAACAATTTACTTCTCTTCTTTAAACATTGTCTTCTTCTAATATGTGAGTCCTCTGCTCAAGTGCTTCTCTCCTTTCTACTTCCTAGTTCAGTTAATAAATCAATAAAACATGAAAATGAAAGCTGTAAATATATTTATTTTTATGACTGATTAATTAAATAACCACAACTTGCTCGAAATCTAGGTGTAGTTATTGAAGTTGTTATGGTCGATTATTGAAATAAAAAATTAAACACCAGATTGGAGTCATGTTTATGGCCTTGTCGAAATCCGTTCGGAAGGGTTATAAAATGATTTGATTTTAAAGTTAAATTCATGTTCATGTATGTTCTCAAAATGACATTCTTGTGTTCAATGCGATAGATTTCAAATCACTTGTTTCCACATGGAGCCTAGGAGATATGAAACCTAAAAGATAGTAACACCAAACATGAGAAGACTTACTGTTTGCAGCTCAAAATAGTGGGATTAGTTGACTTTCCTTTACCTTTATTTTAGCATTTGCGTTATTGTCCTAGTTCTTTTATTTGTGTTTATTTCATTTGCCCTTAAACCTTACATTTATATTATTGTCCTAGTTCTTTTATTTGTGTTGCACTTGTATATTTCATTTCAGGTTAGTTACTTATGTTTTATTTTATGAGCATTATGTAAAGTTATATGAGAAAAGGATCAAAATACCCCTCAACTTTGGTTTACTGTTTGACTTTATCCTTGCCGTTAAAATGAAGTTAATTTTACCCCTCCCGTTACTAATTTCACCATATTTACCTCTCATTTGACGGAAAGCCCAAAATTAACCCAAATTACCTGAATTTAAAAAAAAAAACCATTCCCTATTTTTTACCCAATGCCCCGACCCCTCTAGAGGATAACCCAGTTAACCCGTATAACCCCTCAGCTTCCTCCTCAATGCAGCCATGGGTGCAACCAGAGAATGCCAACATATCCATCTCATATCTTAGATGCAATGCTACAAATGGCCCTCTCCCCTAAAGCATTCGTACCAATTTTTCTCCCAAAGCCTCAATATCTGGAGTGAATTTCAATGCCTGAAAATTCACACGACATCTGAGTTTTTTGAAGCTCAAGAGGAATCCATTGTTTGCTAGCCTAGTATCTGTTCTGTTGAAATGTATTACTTGATGCTTGCTGAAGAGAGGCAGAATCTGCATTAGTAATCCGAATGTGTTAATACATATCGGTAAAAAGGCAAATAAATGAGTCAGACATTTGGAGACAAATCCTAACTCGTAATCAACAACTAAATGTTATAGAAAGACAATAATCAAAGAAGATTTGTTCAATTTGATATCTTAACAACCATAAGTACAAATTCTGATGGAGAAAAGGGGTTATCTTTTCTTCAACTCATTGTTCTTGGACTTAGCTTCTGATGGAGAAAAGGAGATTATCTTTTCAAAGAGAGAGAATGGGTAAATGGGAATGGATAACAGGGCATTGGGTTATACGGGTCCTCTATAGGGATCGGGGCATTGGGTTAAAAATAGGGAATGGTTTTTTTTTTTAAAAACGGGTAATTTGGGTCAATTTTGAGCTTTCCGTCAAATGAGGGGTAAATATGGTGAAATTAGTAACGGGAGGGGTAACATTAACTTCATTTTAACGGCAAGGGTAAAGTCAAACAATAAACCAAAGTTGAGGGGTATTTTTGATCCTTTTCCCTTTTAGTTTAAGGTAAAAATTGATGTGATTTACATACTTTCAAATGTTATTTCGTCAACAGACACTAGGACGTGTTACCCCTTGTTTAAAACCTTGGAATCAATCATTATTTCATATTTAAGTCTTTAAAGTGTCTGATCCCTATTTATGCTTTCACTCATCTGTATCAACAGGATCACATTTTTGCTATTTTGGTTAAGTATTCAAACTCAGATTAACTTAGACCATGCATAGATGAATGATATACTTAGAGAATACAATCTAACCGATTTTTTGTTTTGCCTGGTGATAGAGCATCCTTGGCTCAAGGTAGGTGGAGTAGCATCAGATAAACCATTAGATAATGCTGTCCTCTCAAGAATGAAGCAATTCAGAGCTATGAACAAACTCAAGAGACTTGCTTTAAAGGTAACATCGGAGTTAGTCGACTCTGATTTCTTTGCTGTAACTCAATACAACTATATGTCAATCTTTAGCTATTTGGGGTTTGCTATATGAATATTCCATTTGAACCTATTTTATTCGTTCAGTCTAATTTGATGTTAGGGGAAAAGGGTGTAAACGGTATTATTTCAAATTCACTTCTCTGTTTTATTTGCCTAAAGAAGAGGAAAACAGATACAAGATGAGGAAAACCACTTACCTTTTGGCCCATTTTCTTAGACGAGTAAGCGGCAGAAGCTTACAACTTCCTGTTTACATCAAACAAAAGAACGCTAATTATATTCCTTTCTTTCAAACAAACAACTTTTAGAAGAACATACTTATAATATGAGCTTAAGAGACCATATTTGTTGTGAATCATATCCTTTGAATGAAGTTGGTGAATTTAGTGTGCTGGTGTTCTTCTAAATATAAATCTGAGCATATTTCAGAAATGAACTTTACTCTTTTTAGTGTTTCCTTTTCACACTAATGGACAACGCACTGATAGTATCTTGACAATATTTGTTGCAATCAACAAATGAAGGTTCAACTACTGGATCAAATTGGATGCAGATTGTCTTGACATGCTACTTGATGTCTGTGGGCATGTTTAGTGTCCCGCCTTGAGCCTAGTGCAATTGGATGATTTGTTTTATCCTCCTTGTGAATTCCTTCTTCTATGAAATTAATTCGTTTACTCATTCTTGTGAATTCATTTACCCTGAACTAGCTCATTGCTAATTGAAATGGTTTTGGTATCAGGTCATTGCTGAGAATCTCTCAGCAGATGAAATTCTGGGGCTCAAATCAATGTTCCATAACATTGACACCGATAATAGTGGAACGATCACGTATGAAGAATTGAAGAGCGGATTGGCCAGACTTGGATCAAAGCTCACAGAGGCGGAAGTAAAGCAATTGATGGAAGCTGTAAGGCAGAATTACTCGAGACACATCAACTGTTTCTTCCTTTCACTTTGTTGTCAATTGGTGTACCATGAAATAACTAATATCTTGTCCACTTCAGGCTGATGTGGATGGAAATGGCTCGATCGACTATATTGAGTTCATCACTGCTACCATGCATAAACATAGACTTGAAAGAGATGAAAATCTATACAAAGCATTTCAGTATTTCGATAAAGATGGTAGCGGGTAAGTCCTTTTGTAAATGCAGCGGTGGATGATCAAATGTGTGGAATTGTTAAACCAGTTGAGTTTTCTTCTGTATAATGCAGGTTCATCACAAGAGATGAACTCGAAACATCTATGGAAGAGCATGGAATAGGCGATCCAGCTAGTATAAGGGAGATAATATCTGAAGTAGATGCTGATAATGTGAGTTTGGTTACTCTTAAATCATATTCCAAAACGATCAAACTTTTCTTAACACGTATTGATTCTGTCATATTTACAGGATGGAAGAATCAACTATGAGGAATTTTGTACAATGATGAGAAGTGGAGCTAAACAACCAGGCAAGCTCTTCTAATAACACGAGTCTCCTAGTCGTTGGAGGTAAAACTCGGGAGTGATTCTTCAATGAACTGTTGCGCTGCCCATATGACCGACATCAAGTACATGACCAACCTGAACTAGTTGGCGTTTTGAAGTTCTCCGGTCGAAACCTGTAAATTGGTGATTCCTGTTTTTATAATCTATGTTCTCTGTGGTTCTTTTTCTCACATGTTGAATTGTCTACTCAGAGCACAGAGGAAATGAGTGAACATAGACTCTTTTACTATTTGAATAGAAACAAATGACCTTGTAAAGATATCTTGTGTTATTTTCAAGTTTTTTTATATGTAAAATAAAGATCTCTCGTAAAAAGAAACTGAGAATTTTTGCGCGAATCACCCTGGAGTTCATTGCGTTCCTTGTATGGAGACTCACCCACCTTTTGTTTATTGTGCCTCTCCTCAAAATCAAGTCACACCATTTGACACCTCGAGTCTTATTTGTTGTGTTGAGTGTATGTGCGTGTTTGTTTTTACTCTTACTTGGACGTGACTTGTGAGGTAGGGGCGGGCTAAGGCACTTTCCTAATAACTTATACATGTATGTTAGATAGATTTTAAATTGCATACCAAACACTATACTAGGTGTGTTGAATTTCATACATAGCAAAAGAATACAAATATAGTATTATTTATGCAAAATTTAATGTAAAAATAACTTAACTTGGAAAAAAACCTATCAAACGATTCCTAAATAACTATATATAATGAAAATCTTAGTCAAAATCAATTTTACTTGCATTTTCAATTATTCACAAATTTTAGTGAATTTTAAATATAAATATAGTTGAACCTTCAAATATAGTACGTCAAACAAATTTCATTTAAACAACTTAACAAAGTCAGTTCCATATAAGCAAGTTAGCATTCAATGCAATTGAAAATAAGACATTCAATTAATTTGAATTAGAGCTATAATTTAACTCACCTTATCAATATAAATCTCTTGCAATAATATTTTTTATTGCTAAATAATCGCATAAGCTTTATAAGCATGTGACCTTTTACCAACAAAATTGATTTGTGACAATAACTTTTTTTTTGTTGCATAACTTAGCTTTTAGCAACAATATTTTTTATTGTTAAACTTTTCTTAACAATATTTACACCAACTTTTTTCTGTTGCTAAAAGTACTCCTAGGGGCCGTTTGGTTACTGGGTAGAGTTATGCATGTATTAGTTATGCAGAATTTAGTTATGCATGTAATCCTATATAGTTATGTAGAGATCACAATACATAAAGTATTAACTATTAAATATTGAATTTATTGTAAATTAATATATATATTATTATAAATAAATAAGTAAGCAAATAGTATAAGTTTCTCACTTTTTGAATAAAAAGTAAATAAAAAAAAATTCCCTCTATACTAAATTGGGACCGTTATTTTTTCATTTTGTTTTTTTTTTAATGTTTATAACTTATAAAAATAAAATACGATTAATATATTTCAAGTACATTATAATATCCTATTTTATATAATGTAAATATTCTAATATGTTGTATATATTGTTTATACATTTTTAATATACCGAATATATGAATTATGTATAAATTCACATCCTAAACAAAATAATAATACATGTTAATTAAATAAGTGAAATATATTTAATAATATATAACCTTAATAAATGATTAACATATGTGCCAGCAAAATATATACAATTCAATTTGTAATATTAATAAAATATTACATTTGGATTTCAAATGAAAACAGGAAAAAAAAGTTATTTGTGAATTAAAAAAGAGTGAAAAAAAAGTTAGGAAAATAGTATAGTTAGGTAAAGTTTTCAATAAAAAAATAAATTAATAGAGGTAAATTTGTAATTTACTATTTTAATACATGTATAACTAATACCTACATAATTTATTTCACCTGCTACCCTGCATAACTTATACATAGATTTCCTCATAAGTTATGTAGATATTAATTATGTAGGACTGCAAAAAACATAACCAAACACTGCATAAAATTAATACATGAATAATTTTTATATAAAATTTGAAATCCTACCAACCAAACATGGTATACGTTATATTGACTTTTTCACCTAATACATAACTTCTACCAAACATAGTAAAACTAATGTAACTATTTATACATGAGTAAAATTAACCAAACGGCCCCTTAGCCAATAACATTGAATATATATTGCAACAAAAATAAATTGTAGAAAATTCCCTACTTTCATATAGTTGGTTTACTCATAATTTTACGTGGCATTTTACCAATTATATTGTATTTAAAAAATAATATTCTCTATATTATATTATTATTATACCTATTTTTGAAAAAAATAATTGCCTTTTAGTTATAACAAAACTATAAAATGCATTTATCATCATGAATTTAACTCATTTAAATAAAGTATTTTATATGACATTCATTATTACAAATTATTTTAAAATTTTATTAATATTATTTTATAGTATTGTTGTAGTATTACATTTAAATAAGGCGGAATGGCCCGAGAGACCCTTGTACTTGACTCGATTTGTAAGTTGGATCCCTGTACTTACGACTTTGCCAACTAAACTCATTCAAACACAATATTTTAGACCCCTTTCTTATCTGATGTGTGTGCGTGTAGTACACTCATTTTACACATGAAATACCACGTCATTTTTAATGACACATTATTATTATTATTATTATTATTATTATTTTAATGACACATCAGAAATTAAATATTAAAAAATATATAATATTTTTAAAAAATGCAATTTTCTCACTGTCTCTAACTGTACCATTTCTCTTCCTTCCACTTCATCTTCTTTGTTCCCACCTTCTACCATTTTCATCTTTCTTCATAGTTCACACTCAAAAATTTCTTCAATCACAAAATGTGATAGATTATAATTAGTTCTTGCACATGATTTATGATTCTATTTATTTTGATTTGATAAAAGAAGATATCAAGAAAACTTCAAATTGAAAAAAATATATTTATATGTAAATTCAAGTAGTAGATCTTAAAGAATTAAGTTTATAAAAATGGTGAATGAGTAGAAGGGTTCAACTGATAAACGAAGTCAAGTACAGAGGCCTCCCAGGTCATTCGATCCTAAATACAATTATAATTTTTGTTCCAAAAACTATCCAAATTATGTCAATTTTAGCCAAAATTCAAAACCAATTACAACCCCTAATTAAATTGATTCAATTTATGACCCAACAAAACAACCCAGAACCCGACCTATTTGATCATTTTAATCTCCGCCGTTTAATCAATTTAATCGGATGATCCACAATTCTCCCTTTCACTATTTATTTAACCCTCACAATTTTCTAAATCCTAATTCATTTATATTCCTCCGATCACCTTCAACTCTTCTCTTTGTCTCTCTTTCATCCTACAAACAATAAGAGTTTCCTTCAAGCCCTGATTATTTCGTATGTGAATCTAGGGCTGAGCATAAATACCAAATCAAACCTTTTTTTTGGTATTTCGGTCTTCAGTTCGATTTTTGGTATTTCGATTTTCAATTCGATTTTCTAGATGTGTTTTTTTAATTTTTGGTATTTCGGTTAGGTTTTCGATATGTATTTTTGTATTTTTCGGTATTTTGGTTTAACAAAAATTTACTATATATATATATATATATATATATATATTATGTAATAATTAATATTTATATTATATTAGTTTACCTTTTAAGTTTTATTTCTTTTTGCCCTTAGCAAATTAACAACTGTCAAGTGTCAACTAGCATTAGGGCTTCAACTTTTCTTTCTTTTTTTCCACTTTGCGCCGCACTTTTTAGGTTCCAACTTTATATATTTCAAGTAAAACCAGCCGACCAGCGATCACCGCCACCAGTGACCGCTGCGACTAGGGTAGTAACCAGCGCCGCGACTAGGACTGCCGACCAGCGATCGCCGCGACCAGGACTGCCGACCAGCGACCATCAATTTCAACCGCGACCCATGGTATTCGTTCAACATGTTTTTGTTTTCTTCTTCCATTTCATTTTTATTTTTGTGTGAATTGTGAAATTAATTTTTTGTACAAACAAAAATTGAATCGAATTAACAAAAACTGAATCGAAATAACTCGGTTAGATGTTTAGTAACACTATTACAAGAATCGATAATAAAAAAAAATTTGAAACCGAACCGAATTATCGAATACCTAGCCTCCTATGTGAATTTGTATAGTTTTTTTCATTTTCGAATATTTTTTTCACTTTTTGTTTCTCTCTTTATTCATTTTTTGTAAGATTTGGATAAAAGAATGAACATCTGAGAGGACTTTTCGTCATAAATTGTTCCCCAAAAAAGGAGATGAAGATATCACAGTATACGAACATAGCTGTTTAAATACTAGTAAAATGGGGTAACAATGTCTATTTCTTATCTAAATGCCGATTGATTTGTTTCCATGTTTATATGATTTATTTTGATGTCATTTTTTTAAAATTATTTTTGAAAAGGGGAACTATGGAGGAGATTACAAAGTGGGGAATCAAACTCTTACCAACAAGGCAACAATTCAGGTAATCAACTAACTAAGCTACTAATATTTCTCTTAGTTTATTAGTCTCTTAGTTTTTTTCATTTTTTGATTGTCATAATTTTATCCTTTCCTTGATACATGACATATAATTCATCTAGACAAATTTGTTGATTTTTTTTAAAAAATTTCCCCACTATTTTTGGTCAAGTGTGGAATGCTATTATAAATGCAACCTTCTCCAATTTGAGACCTGACTTATGAACCTGATCCTGACCAGGGACCTAACTTCCAACCCTAAACGTGAATCTCGACTGGGGATCTTAAATCCCTGATCTTAAACATGAGTTTGAGACTCGAGACTCAGACTCGACTCTTGATTCTCAATTCTTGACCCTTGATGTGATCTTACTATATGACTCCCAAAGTCATGAGATCCAAACTTGACCCGACTCAATCATATATCAGTATCAAGGTCAGATCCTGGTTTGGATCTGTATCTTTAATCTCAGTTTGGGATTAGGGTCTGAATTAGGTCATGATCAGGGTAGGTGTTATTCGTCTTCTTTATTTTCTTTGTTTGTGATTGTGTGCTAGTTAACCCACAATATTTTTATAACAAAACTTGATTATTAAAATAATGGTTGAAACTCATTTTCACCCCAACGTTGCTTTAAAAATCGTACTCTCCCCTCAACTTTGAACAATAATCAACCCCCTCCCCCTCCTTTTATCTATGCATTGTCCATTTTATCCGTGTTATATCCAGTGGCGGACTCAAGATTTTCGTTTAGGGGGTTCGAAAAATAAAAGTATAAACGTGTATATATAAGCCAACAAAACAAAATTTCAAGAAAGTAGTAGTATTTAGTTTTAGTGGCGGACCCTTGAATTTTTTTGGGTTTAAAACCACACTTTTAGCATGTTTTATAAAATAAAAAACTAAAAAAAAAAGTGAAAACGGAACTGAAACCTTAAAAAAATAAAAAAATACTGAAACTGAAAAAGAAAAAAATAAAACGCTAATGTAGGGATTCGAACCCTCAACATGAGACTTAATTTTCAAGGAACCTGCCACTGGGCTATCTCTTTATCCTTGTCATTGAGGGGGTTCAAAATATATTTATATCCACATAAATACAGAAAATTACCTTATATATACAGTGTAATTTTTTGCCGAGGGGGTTCGGGTGAACCCCCTCGAACCAACGTGGGTTCGCCCCTTGTTATATCACATATAGGTAATACCTCTTTATATTATGTATAATTTTTTTTAACATTATAAGTATCACTACACGAAACTTGACTTTTAAAGACCATTTGTTAACGAGAAGATAAATCCCGTTGTTATAAATACATTTATAATGACCAAAAAAAATTCCGGTCATCAAAGTTAATTTTTAGTTAAGTATTAACAAGGGGATGCATCCGGTTCTTAAAAGATATATTACCCCGTCTTTAAAACCAAATTAATTCATTAATAAAAATAAAAATTGGTAACTTTTCCCTCTTTATATTCATCACCTCTGTCACCCACTCATGACTCATCCATGCAAAAGAAAAAATAATATATAAAGGCTTACTGAATTTTATATGGTTAAAAATGCTTCAAAAGAAAGAGGAATGAATTTGATTACACTCGAAATGAAAACGATTCTCCAAAAATTCAAAAGATATCGTCGAGGTTGGCAACAAATCCATCAGTGAGCATATGGGCAGCACAATGTGGGAAATGCTTTAAATGGAGGACGATATCAATACTTGAAGAGTTTGAAGATATCAGAAGTAGGTTTGTTGAAGAACACTTTAACTGAGACAACAAACTTAATGGTTCTTGTGATGAACATCCGATATTGAGTATGATTCTTTTCAAACTTTGATATTTGACAAGTCCAATCAACCTAAAACCCAATCTGGGTTTAAGAGAAGATTGTACCTAAGGAAATATTACTCTAAAATGGATTCTTATTATTTCACTCCTTAGAAACTTCGATCCTTCACAAAAGTGGGTAGTTTTCTTTAACAAGATTCTGAGTTCAATGAAATCGAATCTCAAAAGTTTACCAGCCCCAAAATTATGGATGATACTATACCCACTACTGCTCTTCTTGCCAACTCTAACATGAAGGTGCAAAAAGATATCTCAATTGCTAGATTCACCTTTTGTGAGGAAAGATTTGATTTGACCTTAAAGTGTTACTATTTGAACCATCATGTTGGAGTTGGCAAGAAGAGCTGTAAAGGGTATAGTATCCTCCATAATTGTAGTGAAGATGAAAGTTGATAACTTAATTTCACTGAACTCAGGATTTTGTTGAAGAAAAGTACCCACTTCTGTAAAGGATCGGAGTTTCTTCCATGAAGGAATGAAATAATAAGCATCCATTTCAGAGTAATCTTCCTCAGGTACAATTCTTTCTTAAATTCAGATGGGTTTAGGAAATTGGGATCGTTAATCACCCAAGTTTGAGAAGAATCATACGAAATATCGGTAGGTTCATCACAAGAACCATTGGGTTTGTTGTTTCAGTTAAAGGGTTCTTCAACAAACCTACTTCTGATTTCCTCAAATTCTTCCTGTTTTGAAATCGTCCTCTATTTTAAGCATTTTCTTCATTGTGCTGCCCATATGTCCACTGATGGATTGTTGCCAACCTCGACGATGTCTTTGGAGTTTTCAGAGAATCAAATGGCAATCAAATCTATTCCTCTTTCTTTTGAAGATCTTTTAACCAAATAAAAACAAGAAGCCACAAATATATAAAGGCTTATTGAATTTTATATGGTTAAAAAAGCTTCAAAAGAAAGAGGAATGAATTTGATTACACTCGGAAATGACAAACGATTCTCCAAAACTTCAAAAGATATCGTCGAGGTTGGCAACAAATCCATCAGTGAGCATATGGGCAGCACAATGTGGGAAATGCTTTAAATGGAGGACGATATCAATACTTGAAAAGTTTGAAGAAATCAGAAGTACGTTTGTTGAAGAACACTTTAACTGAGACAACAAACTTAATGGTTCTTGTGATGAACATCCCATATTGAGTATGATTCTTTTCAAACTTTGGTAATTGACAAGTCCAATCAGCCTAAAACCCTATCTGGGTTTAAGATAAGATTGTACCTAAGGAAATATTACTCTAAAATGGATTCTTATTATTTCACTCCTTAGAAACTTCGATCCTTTACAAAAGTGGGTAGTTTTCTTTAACAAGATTCTGAGTTCACTGAAATCGAAGTTTCAAATTTCAGTTTACAAGCCCCACAATTATGGATGATACTATACCCACTACTGCTATTCTTGCCAACTCTAACATGAAGGTGCAAAAAGATATCTCAATTGCTAGATTCACCTTTTGTGAGGAAAGATTTGATTTGACCTTAAAGTGTTACTATTTGCACCTTCATGTTGGAGTTGGCAAAAAGAGCTGTAGAGGGTTTAGTATCCTCCATAATTGTGGAGCTAGTGAAGATGAAAGTTGATAATTCAATTTCACTGAACTCAGGATTTTGTTGAAGAAAAGTACCCACTTCTGTAAAGGATCGGAGTTTCTTCCATGAAGGAGTGAAATAATAAGCATCCATTTTAGAGTAATCTTTCCTCAGGTACAATTCTTTCTTAAATTCAGATGGGGTTTTAGGAAAATTGGGATCGTTAATCACCCAAGTTTGAGAAGAATCAGACGAAATATCGGTAGGTTCATCACAAGAACCATTGGGTTTGTTGTTTCAGTTAAAGGGTTCTTCAACAAACCTACTTCTGATTTCCTCAAATTCTTCCTGTTTTGAAATCGTCCTCTATTTTAAGCATTTTCTTCATTGTGCTGCCCATATGTCCACTGATGGATTGTTACCAACCTCGACGATGTCTTTGGAGTTTTCGGAGAATCAAATGGCAATCAAATCCATTCCTCTTTCTTTTGAAGATCTTTTAACCAAATAAAAACAAGAAGCCACAAATATATAAAGGCTTATTGAATTTTATATGGTTAAAAAAGCTTCAAAAGAAAGAGGAATGAATTTGATTACACTCAGAAATGACAAACGATTCTCCAAAAGTTCAAAAGATATCGTCGAGGTTGGCAACAAATCCATCAGTGAGCAGATGGGCAACACAATGTGGGAAATGCTTTAAATGGAGGACGATATCAAAACTTGAAGAGTTTGAAGAAATCAGAAGTAGGTTTGTTGAAGAACACTTTAACTGAGACAACAAACTTAATGGTTCTTGTGATGAACATCCCATATTGAGTATGATTCTTCTCAAACTTGGGTAATTGACAAGTCCAATCAGCCTAAAACCCTATATGGGTTGAAGAGAAGATTGTACCTAAGGAAATATTACTCTAAAATGTATTCTTATTATTTCATTCCTTAGAAACTTTGATCCTTTACAAAAGTGGGTAGTTTTCTTTAACAAGATTCTAAGTTCAATGAAATCGAAGTCTCAAATTTCAGTTTACCAGCCCCACAATTATGGATGATACTATACCCACTACCGCTCTTCTTGCCAACTCTACCATGAAGGTGCAAAAAGATATCTCAATTGCTAGATTCACCTTTTGTGAGGAAGGGTTTGATTAATTTGACCTTAAAGTGTTACTATTTGCACCTTCATGTTGGAGTTGGCAAGAAGAGCTGTAGAGGGTATAGTATCCTCCATAATTGTGGAGCTAGTGAAGATAAAAAATTGATAATTTAATTTCACTGAACTCAGGATTTTGTTGAAGAAAAGTACCCACTTCTGTAAAGGATTGGAGTTTCTTCCAAGAGGGAGTGAAATAATAAGCATCCATTTCAGAGTAATCTTTCCTCAGGTACAATTCTTTCTTAAATTCAGATGGGGTTGTAGGTAAATTGGGATCGTTAATCACCCAAGTTTGAGAAGAATCATACGAAATATCGGTAGGTTCATCACAAGAACCATTGGGTTTGTTGTCGCAGTTAAAGGGTTCTTCAACAAACCTACTTCCGATTTCCTCAAATTCTTCCTGTTTTGAAATCGTCCTCTATTTCAAACATTTTATTCATTGTGCTGCCCATATTCCCACTGATGGATTGTTGCCAACCTCGACGATGTCTTTGGAGTTTTCGGAGAATCATTCACCATTTCTGAGGGCAATCAAATCCATTCCTCTTTCTTTTGAAGATCTTTTAACCAAATAAAAACAAGAAGCCACAAATAAAATTAAATAAGCCTCTATATATTTGGAAGCTTGTACTTCTATGAAGAAATAAAAAATAACATCACTAGGAAAATTATTTAAACAGTACTTAAAAAATACTCAATTCAATAATTACAAATAATGATTTCAAGTATATTATTCACCGATTTAGTAGAATTTACCTTAAGAGGGTATGGAGAATGAAACCCCAACAATACACAAGGATTTTTTCTTTTGCATGGGTGAGTGAGTGACAGAGGTGATGAATATAAAGAGGGAAAAATTACCGCTTTTTAAATTTTTTTAAAGAATTAATTTGGTTTTAAAGAAGGGGTGATATATCTTTCAAGAACCGAATATATTCCGTCGTTAATAACTAAAAGTTAATTTTAGTGACCAGAATTATTTTGGTCGTTAAAATGTACTTATAACGATGGGATTTATCTTCCTTCGTTAAATAGTTGTCGTTAAAAGACAAGTTTCTTGTAGTGTATACTTATAATTAGGGGTGTTCACAGTTTGGATAAAAACCGATCCAAATCGAAAAACCAAACCAAATCGATTAAATAAAACCGATTTTATTTGGGTTTGGTTTTAGATTTTTGAAAACCGATAGTATTTGGTTTGGTTATGGTTTTATTACGAAAAAACCAAAGAAATAACCGAACCGATGAATTATATACATATATTTTATTAATATACATACTTAATATACTGTTTTTATAAACAATTTTAAAGATCTTATACATCTTTTCATTAAAATTTCTTTATAATTTACTTATTGAAAGCAAAAATGCCCAAGATGAAACATTCATCTTATTGATTTCATGTATATGAGTGTCTATGACAATTATTTATGGGACTGAAAATGTTATTGTCTCTTCGTTCTAGGCCAATATAGTGAATTTTAAAGCTTTATTGATAGTAAATTTAGTGATCACAAGTTCAGTAATTTAAGTCATTTCTAACTATTTTTCGTTTTGAATGGATTGTTGTCACTTTTTTTCACATTTTAAATGAATTATTTCTTTTATTTTTGTGTATGGTTAATAACCGAATAACCGAACCAAACCAAACCGAAACCGATAATCACCAAATCGATAAATGTATATTATATTTGGTTTGGTTTGGTTTGATAATTTTAAAACCGATTAAGTTGGTTTGGTTTTGGTTTTGACCAATAACCGATCCAAACCAACCAATGAACACCCCTACTTATAATGTTAATGAACTTAAAGAAAAAGTCATATAATGCATAGGTTAAAAAAATAAATTATATGAATATAAAGAGGTATTACATATATGTGATATAACAAGATTAAAATGGACAATGCATAGAATAAGAGATGAGTTTAATTATTGTTCAAAGTTGAAGAGGGAGTTTGATTTTTAAAGCAAAGTTGAGGGGTGAAAATGATTTTCACCCATTATTTTAATTATTAACTTTTGTTGTGAAAACATCGTGGGTTAACTAACATACAATCACAAACAAAGAAAATAAAAAAGAAGAATAACACCCGACCCTGATCTCGACCGCGACCCGTCACCCTGACCTCAACTCCACCCCAAAACTTGATCCTCAACCTGATTATTCCATAACCCATAACCCGACCTCCGAAACCAACTATGACCCAAGACCTGACGCTGACTGGAGACATAATTCAGACCCTAATCCTAAAGATATGGATCTAAACCAGGATTTGACCTTAACATTGACATAGGATTGAGTCGGGGTCAAACACTGGCATAGGCTTGAGTCGGGGTCAAGGTTGGATTTCGGATCGAGAGCCAAATAGCCAGATCCCATCTAGGGTCAAGAGTTGAGAATCAAGAGTCGGGTCTAGGTCTCGAGTTTCAAGGCGAGGGTTAAAATATTCATATTTAAAGCTTTTGAATATTTCTTCATCTTTATAGAAAAAAATTTCTTTGAAATTCTTGTAAATGCAATAAAATGCATAAGACAACCTTTTATAACTCTTCGATACTAAGTTCTTCTCCTTTAGAATATATCTATTCAGATGTTTGGAGTTCTTCCCCAGAAGTTTCTATTTGATGGTTTTCAATATTATTCAACATTTTTGGATCATGAAATATATCTGACTATTTCCTCTACAGAGAAAATATGATGTTTCAATTGTGTTTTTGAAATTCAAACGAACTGTAGAGATGCTCAGTATATGTTTTTACTCTGACAATGGCGAGCTCCGTTCATTCTTTGAAGAGAATGGGATATCCCATTCTCTCACTCCTTCCTACACATCTGAACACAATGTCATTGTCGATCGTCGTCATCGACATGTTGTGGATACAAGTATCACATTATTAGACAATGCCAATCTTACTTTAAAGTTCTAGACTTATGCCTTCATTACTGCTGCCTACTTAATCAACATGCTTCTCACCTGAACTTTAGATGGAGATTTACCTTATTCTTGATTATATGGTACTCTAGAAAGCTACAACAAAGTTTGTGTCTTTGGTTTTTTATGTTATCCATGGTTACGTCCTTGTAATCAGAATAAATTACAACCTCTCTCTATTCCTTGTATTTTCCTAGGCTATTCACAAAATCAGAGTGCTTGTTAAGTGTTATGATCCTGTAAATTCTTGCCTTTATTTATCTCGTCATGTTGATTTTATGGAACACTCTTTTCCTTATATATCTCTTGAACTAACAGAAAGTAGACCCCAAAATGACACTGTTGAATCTTGGATTGCCAACCACTTTGTCATTCCTCTTACATTTGACCAACCTTCATCTATCACCTCTTCTGTAGCCTCTACTACACCGCCCCTTGGTCCCACAATCTTTCACCAGTGCACTTGACAGTGCTTCTTCCTCAAACGAAACTGTGAATTCATTCAGTCACCAATCAGGTATGTCTCTTTCTCTTTTATCATCCTCTGACCCCTCTTTACCTGATAACACAAATGAGTCAGATCAAAATACGACCATTCAATCCTCTCAGCACATGACTACTCGGTCAAAGAATAACATTCATAAACCCATTGAGAAGTTGTGTCTAAGTGCTAATGTTCATGATTCTTCCAATCTCAATGTATCCCATGTCTCACTATTAACCAAACCATCCCAATTATCTCCAACAACCAAAATCTCCACCAAGCCACAACATCTTTCATCCCTACCTAAGCCAATAAAACATCACATTGTTCGTCAAGCTTTAAGAGATCCAAATTGGCATGCTGCTATTAATGCAGAGATTTCAATATTGCAAAGTTAAGGCACTTGGTCTGTTGTGCCCTATGTCCCTTATGCCAAACCGGTGCGCTCCAAATGGGTATTTCGTGTTAAATATAATTCAGATGGAAACATTGGACGTTATAAAGCTCAATTGGTTGCTAAAGGTTATCTTCAACGACCTAGTGTGGATTATTTTGAGACCTACTCACTGGTTGCTAAACATACTATAGTGAGAGTTGTTCTTTCTCTCGTCGCCCCTAAAGATTGGCCGCTGTCACGATCCAAAAATGGATGTGATGGCACTTGTCTATTCCCACCAAGACAAGTCAACCTCAACCCAATGAAAATGAAAGAAATGTAGAAATACAATAAAACAGAACAAGACAAAGGCGGAAAACTTATTCATTCTAAAGAATACCCCAAAAGCTGATTGTCACGTGTACAAGCCACTAATGAAAATACAGAATTCAAAAGATAAATACAAGTCTCAGACTTTATTTCTCAAGTAGAACAAAGCTTAAAGAAAATGGAAAAGAGGGCCCGCCAGGATGACAAACACCTACCTCTCGCAATCCTTCACAAGCCTCGACTGTTAGGAGAAGAAGAAGATCACATGGGTTCGGGCTCAGAACCTACCCAATTGTAGAAGCAAGGGGTGAGTACCAACAACATGGTATCCAACAAGCAACCTACTAAACAAAGCAACTAGCTAGAAAACGAATACCTCTGACTCTCCAACCGAACCACCTCAAACTACAACCTACATAGAAATCAGCCCATCCTTAGCAATTCTACGATACGCAGCCCACACGACCCAATATTCACAGTATAATAGCTACAATTCAATTATTTAAGTGAATTAAATAAGTCAACCTCAAAGTCAAGTAGTCCAGTCACACGCAACAAGTACATCAATCTCAAGTATCAAGCAAGTCACACATAAGCATCAAAGGTATCAAGTCACAATAATCAACCTCTCGCCGGAACCATTTCCCATTGGCACAATATCACTTGCTGGCAATGACCTCAGCATAATAACACTCATTGGAAATGACCTCGACCTAATCACACTCATCAAAAATGACCTCGACCTAATAACACTTACTGGCAAAGACCTCAGCATAATAGCACTCACCGACAAAGACCTCAACATCACAACATTCGCCGGCAAAGACCTTGATATCATAAATCATCACATGTATCATCATGGTGTTCACAATCAATGTACACAAGCAATATCACAGTACACGAAAGAGACAACAATTTGCACAATTTAAGTCCATATTCATCTTTCAAGCATTTCATCAATCAATCAACAAGGGTTACATTAAGACAACTCACATCATCATGTTCAACACATAGTCTTTTTCATTTCAATCCCTTTTTATTCATTTAGATGTAACAAGTGGACAATTTAACCCTTCACCTCATCCCCATTACTCCCAACACACAAGCAACGAAGGAAGTATACGAGTTCAACTAGAATATATGGTTTAGGAAGCCACTTACCTTAAATAAAAAACAATAACTCCAAAAGTTGAGTCTTCCCCTTCCGAATCAATTCCAAAGCCAAAAAATCTAAAATAATCAAGTATTCACAATCATCCATCGGAAGCAACAATTATCACATCAATTATATAGAGAAATGGGTCAAACAACTCAAAACTCAATATCAAAATAGAGGTTTGAATATGGAAAATAATACATTAAAACATTACTAAGGCTCTAGGAACTCATTAGGGAAAATAATTTCAAAAATGGGCTCAAACTCAGTTTGCAAACTCACTTTTACTTCAAAACTTAAGTTCACGAAGAACCCCCAATTTATCAACCCAAAATCTTGATTTAAACTCATAAATTTAATAATAACTAGTATTGACGTACGTGCGTTGCACGTGAATATCAAACCATGTACTACACTATTTTTAAAAATAATGTTAATATTATGTTACACCCCTAAAACTAGAAGACTAAGCTAGAGCCTAAAGTGTAAACTAGTAGTCTAATTGAGGTTTAATGTAAAGCTAAGAGTCATAAAATAACCTCCGGTGCTTAAAATAAGTGTTTTTGGGTGTAGATGTCAAGGTACGACCCCCCAAGGACCAACCAAGGGTCCTTGAGGAGGACCAAGAGGCTGCCCAAAAAGCTGTCAAAAAACAGCTTGACCTACGGATGGGCACTCACGATCCGTGGGTGGACCCACACCCCGTAGTTGGGGGTCGTGGGTCGAGGATGGACCTCCCCTGTTCCTCCTAAGTTCCAGTAACCATCCATGAATGGACAACACAACTCGTGGACCCACCCACGGTCCGTGGGTGGGGTTTCGTGAGTGAGGACTGAAATGGTCATTTAGTTTTTAAGCTAGAGTTAAGGGAGGGGCTTAGGGTTAATTAATTAATTAATTAGGGTCATTTAATACTAATTAAAACTAACTATATAAACCTAATAGACCCCCAAACTTATGAAATTAGTTCATTCTCTCAAGACCCCAAAATAAACTCCTCCCTTCCCAAATATTTCTCTCACTAGAAACCACCATTGAAGAAGAAGAAGAACTAGAAGACTAAGGCTCAAGAACTCATATTTCCTCTCCAATTTCGTGAGGTATCTCCAATCAAGGTATGGTAGTCTTGATTTATGGATAGTTTCCTTCCATAAAGCCCTTCAAAACTCTATTTCTCAAAGTTGAAATTCTCCAAAACCTAGGGTTTTCAATCTATGGCATGGATTCACTTTCAAAACGATTCCAATGTGTTTATTGTCTTTTATTATGATCAATTTGATGAATTACTACTTTTTTTAATGATGAATTACCTATGAATCAGATTGGATCTCAAAGTGTGGGTGATGATTGATGTGGGTGGATTGTGATCAAATTATGCATGTAGTAGTTAATCTAATTGAAATATGTGAATATCCATGCATAGAATAATGATGCAAGATGTGAATCATGAATTGTGATCTAGGATTCTTGAAGGACAATGAATGAAGAACCAATACATGACTATGAGAATTATGTATATGCTTTGTGATTTCAACGAAAGTAATGTGATCATGACTATAATGCAATGGTGGTGTTGTTGAAAGGTTATTCTCACATACACGCACACACACTCATGAATGAAGAATGAATGAAGTTTCTATGATTATGTTAATGATGATGTGTTGATTAAAAGGCTATTCTCAATTGTACACTAATGAATGATAATGACATGTTGTGAAAGGTCTTTCCCACAATATGAGGATTCTTAGTTGAAAGGCTAATCTCACCTTTGAATCTATAATCTATCTAATTAATGAATGTTGGGATTGAGATGGATACTCATACGTGAGTTGAGGCGGGGTATCTAGTAACAATCTCTTATTCCCATAATAATGAACTAAAGTAATGAATGTCAAGTACTCCGGATCCAAGAACAAGTGCTATGTTTTTGTTTCATGTCTTTCATTGTATTAGACACTTTTTAGACTTCCTATTGTAAGGGCTGTGACCCTATTTTGAGACTTCGATTGTAGTAGATGGCCATGTGAGACTATGTCTAGACTTCCATTGTTTTAAATGAAGTTTTCGATTGTATGGATTAAAAGTTTTAAATTCCGTACCATTTTTCATATGTCTTATGTTAAGAATGTTATGAGGCTTGTATGAGGCTATTCGGAGTCTTGTACGCCGTGTCACGTCCGGGGTGTAGGCTCGGGTTGTGACATATTATTGAATAAAAAAATTAAGTAAACAATTATAAAATGAATGATAAAGTATAAGTTCCTATGAGTAGTGGATGTAAACTTTCTTATGATTACTACTGAAAGTTAGTCACTCTTAACATATCTTAGTTACACCTTTTAGTTAAATATATTTTCTTCTCCCTCCTCCATATTTCATTACTTAGTTATTATTGTATTGTTGGAGTTCTTACTTTTGATATAATATAATATAAATAAGTACTGATATACAATATAGAAGATATATTAAATTGGATGTTTTTAGTTGGAGTATTTTATAAATTTAACATTCACACTAGGGAGTGTTCAAATTCACTGAACTTTGAGATTGTCAACGTCTATAAATCAAACTTGAGTTTTTAAGAAGAGAAGAATAGAAAACATAAAAAAATTAGTTTAAAAATGTGAGGAAACCCTTAATTTATAGTTAACAAAGAGTAGTATGAGCATGTGCATTTTTTTTCTTAGCATAAAAGTCACAACCCTATGGAAATGTCACAACTCTTTGGAAAAGTCGTAACCATTCCATGTGAAATGATGTCTTCGTTTGATATAATATAAATAAATAAATAAAATATAAAATATAGAAGATATACTAAATTGGGTGTTTCAAGAATAAGAAGAACAATGAAAAACTTTTAAAAATTGTGGCTAAAAAATTTGTGGAAACCTCTCTTTTTATAGCCAATAAAGGGTAGTGTATGAAAAAATGTTTATTGTGCCTTATAAAAAAAAAAGTCACAACCCTTAAAAAAGTTCACAGCTCATCAAAAAAAGTCATAACTCTTTAGAAATGTCACAACTCTTCGAAAAAGTCGCAACCCTGTAGAAAAGTCACAACCCTTCAAAAAAAATCACAACTCATTAGAAAATTTACAGCTCTTTGAAAATGTCACAACCTTTCAATGTGAAAAGGTTTTTGCTTTCCTTATAAAATAATATAATATAAGCAAATATATATAATACAATACAAAATATAGAAGATATATTAAATTTGGAGTTTTATGTTGGGGTATTATAATAATTTAACATTTAAGTTAGGTATTACATCTTTTAAGTCAGTATAGATATCTATAAAAAAAAGTATAACTTACGTAAATCACATAGTGTAAGGAGTAAATTACATTATATCCCTACTTTTTTTTCTAATTACAATAATCCCTTATTTTTCACATAATCTGGATACATAACTCCCCATCCGAATACATTAATGCTGATACATTATGCATCAAGCTGTTACGCAGAAAAAGGAAAAAAAACCAGAAAATTCAATTAAAATCCATAAATTACGCTTACATGTTTCTTCTTATTGTCAATCAGTCATACACAAATCTTAACAGAACCAACAATTCGAAAAAAAATCAAATTTCTTCTCCCTAATCATCTTTCTCCATGTTCATCAAAGAACCATTCAAATTAGATTCAAATTTGTCGAAAATTTGATAAGATACATAATGAATAGTTGTTGGACAAACAATTTCTTTTGTGAATCTCAAATCTAGAATTGCAGGAGATCATGAGATGAGAAAAACTTGAAAATTTGATATATAGTAGAAGAAAATCACGGGAAAGTGTTATTGACAGTGGGATTCAAGGATAGCACAATTCAACATTCAAAAAATTTCTTCCCATTCTTCTAGAAACTCCCAATTTTTGAATCAAAATTGTCGATAAAAATTTGAGATACATTACAGATTAATACAACATTCTTCTTCCTATTCTTCCACAAAAAAAAAACTCTCAATTATCAACAACATTCTTCTTTCCATTCTTCCAAAAAACTCTCAATTTTTGAATCAAAATTGTTGATAAAATTTTGAGATACATTGGAGGTTTGATACATCGTTGAGGTGAAGAAACAAGATCCTGGATTTTTAATGTATCCGCTATGCATTAATACAACAGAAAAAAGGGCTGAAGATATACATAGCTTTGATGGATCATCTATCCCTTTTATAATGTTGTGTGATTGTTTATTGAATTGTGTTTTCGAGATTGATAGATTTATCAATACATTACTATTTATGTATCTTGTTTAAATTGATAAGTGTTGTATTTCTACTAGATGCATTAAATAAGTAATTGTTGGCCATAACATGTTAGATTTGAGATCAATATATTGTTGTTTGGTAATTGTTATGCATCAGATCGATACATTTAGTATAAGTTCGAATTTATGTATCATACTAAAAAAATTAGTGCATGATACATTATTATTTATGTATCTTATTTTGTTTGAGAAACACTATATTTTAAAATAAAAAATAATAATACATTATACATGTAATTGTTCCAAAATAGCTTCTTTTTTTGTGTGTGTGATACATAACACAAAGTTTATGTATCAAGTACACTTATTGAAATGATAAACACTAATTGAAGATTCAACAACATTAGAGTTATGTATAAATACCTTAAATATAAACATGATACATTGCATAAAACAAAGGCTATTGTAGCAGTGATGTATCATATCAATGATAACACTAACAAAAACTAATTTAAGAATCAAAATAAACGAGATACATTAAAAATATGTATCTTTGACAATGATGGTCATGCAATGGTAGATCCAACTTTTTTCTTCTTTTTTGAGCGTTTTTCAACAATAGATACATTGAAAGAAAATAAATATTTTTCAAGAAATTTTTTTAACGACGATATGATTAACTAAAATTGCAAAGGTTCAATAAGATTTCAATGGGAGTAGGGGGCGGAGGTAATTTTTTTTTTTTAAGATGAAAAACTAAAAAAAAAAAAAAGAGATTGAATACTGAAGTGATGGAAATAAATCTACCTCTTGAATAACTTGAAATTATTAATTGGAAATTCAAAAAGATTTGAAATTCAAAAATAGATTAATAATGTAATTATAGAGAGATTTGTGGTATGAGATATCAAATTAATGTATCCAGAAAAAGGGATGATGGGAGCAAAAGAAGGGATTTTTGATATTTTTTGAAATAGTAGGGAAAATAAGAAAATATGATAATAAAGGGTGTGTAGTTAAGTAATTTTACCTAAAAAAAATAGATATAGATTTGTGTAATTTTAATTTGACATGAAATTTTAAAAAATAAAGAAAGAAGACTTTTAATTTAAGGATATGTAGAATATATAAAAATGTCTTTTAACTTTGTGGTCTTAAAGATGCCCCCACAAGAAAAAAAGAACATTTTGTATTAAACTAAATAAAAATAAAAGTACAACAAATAATTATGAAACGGAGGAGTTCCAATTAAATCTAGTTTGGACTCTTCAAACAAATTTTTGATCAAATCTTTTTTCTCCAACAATTTGAGACTTACACAGCTTGAACACCAAGTTGTAGTTTTGCAATAGAAAATCATTGAACTTCTTGGCAAGTAGAAGTTGCTGCAAAAGTATATTTATGGCTATGAAAATGAGTACATATTAATTATCTAGATGGTCTTCTCGTTTGAAGTTGAGTTTTTCCATTATCCTTGTTGCATCAATTTTTGTTGATCTGTCTATTTTACCCACAAAAATATTGGAATTGCATAATTGAACAACTCTCACTATCTTCCTTGTTTTAAGAAGAATACAAAACTTACAAATTCGTAGTTTAAAAGTGTGAGAAAACCTTTCTATTTATAGACAACAAAGAGATATAGATTTGTCTGATTTTATTTTGACATGATATTTCAAAAAATAAAGAAGATGTTTAATTTAAGGATATGTTGAATATATAAAAAATGTCTTTAACGTTGTGGTCTTAAAGATGCGCCCCCACCCCCCAAGAACAAAGAACATTATATATTAAACTGAATAAAAATAAAAGTACAACAAATAAATTTGGAACAGAGGAGTACCTATTAAATCTAGTTTGGACTCTTAAAACAAGTTTTTGATCAAATGCTTTTTCTCCAACAGCTTGAGACATACAAAATTTGAACACCTAGTTGTAGTTTGTGCAATAGAAAATCATTAAACTTTTGGTCAAGTAGAAGTTTCTTTAAAAATATATTTATGACTATGAAAATCATGAGTACATATTAATTATCTAGATATTCTTCTCGTTTGAAGTTGAGTTATTCCATTCTCCTTGTTGCATCTATTTTTGTTGATCTGTCTAGTTTATCCACAAAAAATATTGTAATTACATAATTGAACAACTCTCACAATCTTCCTTGTTTTAAGAAGAAGAATAGTAAACATACAAAATTTGTAGTTGTGAGAAAGCCTCACTATTTATAGGCAACAAAGGGTAGTATGGAAATGTGCTTATCGTGCCTTACCAGATAAGTTACAACCCTTCAGGAAAATCACAACTTTTCAGAAATATCATAACTCATCGAAAAAGTCACAACTCTATAAAAAAGTCACAATCCTTCGGAAAAGTCACTACCCATCAATGTGAAAAGGTGTCAGCTTTTAATATAATATAGAACAAATAAATAATATAATATAAAATATAGAATATATACTAAATTGAGTGTTTTAAGTTGGGGGTATTATAATAATTTAACATTAATGTTAAAGAGTTCATTGCTTTTAAGGTAGTATAGATAATGGGTAATCGATGATTTAGAGTTAAGAAATGTTACCCAACAATTTTATCTTGAAAAAACCCACTTGAATCGCCTCTACTGAGTTCTCAAAGCTCCAAAAATGAAAATGGGGAAGAAACCCCAAAATTTGGGTTTAACATTGCCAGGGGTCCTCCGTGAATGCGGGTTTTAATGACCTGGACCTACGTGAACGCGGTAGGTCTCCTGCGAATGGTCAAGACTCCGCAAATGCAGGGTTCTCATCCCTTGAATCCAACGGAACTCTCGAAATTCTGATCTGAGCATCCGAACCCCGAATATTGACCAAAGTCAACCCAAAGGCTTAATTACCACAATTTCACAACTTAGGACCTCAAATCCTCAAAAGGACTCAGAATTTGAAACTGAAAACTCACACAGATCAGATTTCACATTTCTGAACTGATGGAATCTACAGAATTCCATTTCAACACTTGAAACTCCAAAAGACCCCAAAAACCACTTTCTTAACAACTTAGTCTTTAAAACTGACAAACTTACCAAAATCTCATCTTTTAACCCAAAGTTCAAAACCAACTTTTCAAACTCAATCATAAAAGACTTGGGGTCGATATCGGGAGGAAAAAAATGATAAATTCTGGAAACTTTCCAAAAATGACCGACCGGGTCATTACATTCGCTTAGGAAATTGGATGTCAATAATGCATTTCTACATGGGCATTTATCAGAAGAAGTTTACATGTCCCAGCCACTTGGATTTGTTAATGAGAAGTTTCCCAATCATATTTGTCAATTACACAAGGCTATCTATGGCTTTGAAGCAGGCTCCATGCCGCTGGTATGATGAACTGAAAGCCTATCATTTGTCTCGTGATATTCATCATTTTTAGTGTGATCATTGTCTTTTCATCTATGCAAAATTTGAAGTTATCATCTATCTAGTTGTTTATGTTGACAATCTCATAATTACTGGCAATCCGTCTCACAGTGTTGAAGAATTTGTCAAACGACTTGGGTCTTGGTACTCGGTTCTCCATAAAAGATCTTGGTGATGTGAATTATTTTTGGGTGTTAAAGTCATTCGTTCACCTTTTAGTCTATTTCTTAACCAACAAAAATATGTATGTGAGATACTTGAAAGAACAAACATGGCAGATGCAAAACTAGTGATAAGACCTACCGCTTTTGGTTCATGCCAAGGTTCTAAAGATGGTCCTCCTCTTGAAGATCCAACACAATACGGGAATGTAGTTGGAAGCTTATAGTGATGTTTACTCGTCCGGATGTTGCTTTTATAGTCAACAAGTTGTCTCAGTTTACAAGCTGTCCCACGACAACTCATTGGACCATGGCAAAATGTGTCTTGCACTATCTAGCTGGGACATTAGACCGTGGTCTATTTCGTAGGAAATAATTTCCTTTCTTGCTTCATGCCTTTTGCGACTCTGATTGGGCTGGTGATCAAGATGATCGCTCGTCTACTACAGCCTATGTTGTGTTTCTTGGCTGTCATGCAGTCTCATGGAGTTCTAAGAAACAACGAGTTGTGGCTCGTTTTTCGACGGAGGCAGAATACAGGGTCATTGCCTCTGTCACTGCTGAACTTTATTGGGTGCATAATCTTCTCAAGGAGTTGTCTGTTACTCCCACTAAAACTATAAGCGATAAGCTAAACAATGTAAAATAAGGCTACGTAGAAGGAAAATAGACAAGGCGTGGGGACGCAGTATAAATATATACATTATGGTACAAAATATACACTAGTGGCCCAAAAGTGACCAAAAAAGACGAAATATATATAAGTAAAAATAGCATATACCAGAAACCTGTTCGAGTGTGATTTCAGCCTTGAGGTAGGTTATGGTCTTTGACTGGACACAAGTATAATAAAAAATCACTACCGTGAAAATTATAACCGTGCTATGGAATTCCCAACTTTGACTGGACACAAGTATAATAAAAAATCACAAAAAAAGTCAACCTTTGTTAAATGGAAATCTCCAGTTTCAGGTTTCAAATTAAGGGTGTGTTTGGTATGAAGGAAAACATTTTCCGGAAAATGTTTTCCAATTTTCTCATGTTTGGTTGGGTTAAATGTTTTGGAAAATGTTTTCCAAATCAACTCATTTTCCTCAAATTCAAGGAAAAAGACTTCCCTTCAAAAATCAAGGAAAACATTTTCTAAAACTTTCCACCAATTTCAAATTACAATTTTTTTGTTGAAAAAATCAAAAAAAAATTTTGATGAAAAAGTAAATTTAAAGCTTATTTTAAAAAAATATTTTTCAACTTCAATTTTTTTATCCCACCCTCACCCCGACCCACCCCCCTCCCTCCA
>NW_006239511.1:130187-145192 GCF_000226075.1 Solanum tuberosum | reverse complement strand
TTAAGTTTGTTTTTAAAAAATATTTTCAATTTCAAAAATTATTTTCTACTCTAGTAAAAATAAAAGATATTTCTCAAAAATATTTTTTCATTCATAAATCAAACACTAAAAATCTTTTTCGGAAAATATTTTCTACTCACCAACCAAACATGAGAAAATAAGTCAAAAATCAACTTGTTTTCCAGGAAAACATTTTCTAGGAAAACATTTTCCTTCATACCAAACACACCCTAAATTGTGATCGCTCCGCAATAACAACTCTCGGAAATGGTGGCATAGGAGTAATTAGGGACAAGAATGGTACTGGAAAACAGGTTTTATGGGGAACATATTTGAGACCACATCTATCAAGGCAGAATTGTACGCCTTACTACACGATTAAAGATTGCCTTGAGGAACAAGCTGACGCTTCTACAACTCAATGTGTTCTGCGAAGAACTCGTCCATTTTCTCCACAATGATCACCCATTTATACTAATATGTTGTCTGATTGCAAGGAATTACTCGCAAATCAAGTGGCAGACACGCTAGCAAAGCAGGGGTCTAGGATGTCGGAAGCTAACTATTTTGTGCATTGGACAGTTCCACCTTTGTTTGTGGCAAGGCAATTGGAAGTAGGAACTCTTTTTAGTCCGCTAACTAGACCACTACATCGGGTAATTGTAATAGTTACTGTATTAATACCCCTCCGACTGAACACTACTTACTAGCGTGTTCTGTCCTGCAATTACTATGTACTCATTCAATTAATATAATTCTGTTTACCAATAAAAAACAAAAAAAAAAAACTTCACATCTAATTCTTCAATTATCATGATTTGTGCATTCTAGTTTCCAGACTATTTGCACCTTTGAGTTCGTTAGCAATTGGTCGTTAACAGGTCGATCGAGTGAGAAGTAATAATAACAATACTAATAGGGGTACTAGACAATACTCAACTACTTACTAACATTCTATCTTAATCTTCACCTTCCATATCTTCTTATCTAGAGTTATGTTATTGTTACGATACATTGTTGTTGTTGGTTTGTCTTATGCATAAATAAGCTAGAACAAGAGATAAATGAATTAAATGAGTTCAATAAGAAACATTATGAAGAAATGACTTTGATGGAAAAAAAAAGGAATCTGAAAGCAGGGGATATATGAACAGACTATATAAACAGCTTTCTCCCGTGAATGTCCGCCTGCAGGTGTATCTGGTCTTGTCTAATTACCTTTACGAATTAGGAGAGGATAAAGTTTCAACGTAGGTTACAACCCTATTGAATAAGTTAAGTCCTTCAATTTCAGTTACATTAACTTGTTCAAATTTGTGTGTTGTTGAATTGTAAGCCTCGAACACGAACCCAGATCTATTGAACTTTTGAAACATCATGCCTCCATCCTCCATAAAACTCAAAGGTCTCAAAGTTAACGGAATTGTCAATATCTTACTCCATGAATTTGTTGTCATCATATACAACCAAATCTCACGAACCTCATTATTATCTCCAGATGAACTAATCAAACAAAGTTTTTCTCCTACAGAATACAAAATACGTATTCTCCCTGGTATCGTGTCCACACATAGCAATTCCTCTTCAAATTGTTCTTTCTCCAAACAAAAACGTAATATTGTACTACTGACTAAATTTCCAATTCTCTTCGCCATCATATAAACAATCCCATCTGACATAACAATGCTACTATCTAAGAAATCATAATTTGAAGGAAACATGCCAACAGATTTCCACGAGTTACCTTTCGTTGAAAATATATCAATATCCATGTCATTTTTGTCATCATTAAAAACTTCACGTCCTAGTCTAAATATTTTGTAGCTGTCAATACTCGGAAAGTAGCAAAAATTATAAAGACCACCACTCTTACTCCGAATTGGACAAGGGATTCTTCTTGATTCTTTAGTGGCTGGGTTCCACAACACGATATCATTAGCATATGTAATTATAAGAAGTATTCCATTACATGAGAAATATTGTGTGTTACCCAATACCATTCGCGATCGATCAATTGGAACCGGAGATTCGACAAGAGAGATTGTACTAGTAGAATCAAGTTGAGGGACGTCCATGGTGTAGTGGTAGTAATTGAATTGGTTCTTCATATTGCGTCTTCTACAAGTCATAAAGTACTTTTGGCAATTTTTGTGAGTATCGTAGTGTTGTTTGATGAATTTATTGTCTTTAATTAACGAATACCATGATCTGCAAACACCTTTAAACCTTATAAGTGCTTTCACAGGAAGTTGTGCGAGTATATCGATTATGATATCATGGGGAACGTTTTGGGTGGAATCCATCGGATTACTTTGTCCAAATAATAAGCAATAGAAACTTTATTTATGATAGTGCAAAACCAACTTTAAATGAAAATTGACTTACAATATTGTTTTTATTATAGAAATCCTATTTATACATAAATACGTACAATTTTGGTTTCCTATAATATATGAATATACTAAAAATATAAATTATTTTGTTTATTACTATATGTTTATATGTCCTATCGAGATATTAATATTTCCTACCAGTCGCAGCAAGTTTATTTATAAACCTGTCCAAATATTGTTTTGACTATATATACAAATCCTATTTAGACATATATTGGACATTTACAATTATTTAATAGCAATCACTTTATTGCTTATGATTTTTAATTTTAGTGTCAATAATTAATTGACAATTAAATTTTGAGGAAATTTCGCAAATAGTCATTAAAATAAACTTAATTAGCCTTCATAGCTATAGTTTGCTAATTACGATTCGTAGTTACCTGTTAGAGGGAGGAAAGAGGCGAGCGAGTTTGGGAGAGGAAGGAAAGAGGCGAGTGAGAGTGGAGAGAGGCGAATTGTATATGTATATTTGTTAGAATTAATATGCTCAAAGAAGAAAACTTGCAAATAACACAACAACATGTATGTACATCCAACCTTCATTCAATAGAATACCTTCCTAAAAGAGAATCAGTACTCGAGAATACAATGACTCTATCCTTCTGAAAAAATCCTCCAAGTTTTTCATGAAGAAGCAATCAATTCCTTGAAGATGCATTCAATAACCACTTGATAGTTCTCGTTTCAATTTTACGACTCTCATCTTACTAACGGATTTAACCACTATACTTATCCAAAGTGAGGACAAGTTGAAAGAGCTTGGATAGTTACACTTTCTGTCTCACGTAAGAAAGAGAGTTTAGAGTGCGAGCAGACCAACCCACTTTTCCAACAACTATTGTTATATCTCAAAAAAGAAATGGTTAAATAATGTATATCTATCAAATGTGAATACTTAAATCTATAAAAATAAATTGTTCCACTAGCTCATTACAAATTATTTTTAGTTTGTAGATTGAAAAAATTAGATTTTATTTCATTTATTCGATGTTGAATTAATCCCTTATTCTTAGTAAGAAATTTTTGGATCTAAGAAAAAAATTAAGTTTAAAAGACAAATTATTAGTTATTTTTTCTATTAAATCTGATACAACTACTAAAACAAGAAAATGAATCTTTAAAAACATGAATCTTTTAAATAAAATAGAGTATTTGTAAGAGATAGTCCATTAAAGTAATACAGAAGAAATGAACAGTACATCACTAAATAAAAGAGAAGAAAGAACTTATAACATGTTGACTTATTTTCAATTCTGAAGAATTGTTGAAAAGGATTCGTACTTGAATTGAATTCCATCATCACCATTGTCATCAACGTCCTCTTCAGTGTTTTGAATGTCTTTCATCTAAGCCGCAATAGGTTGAGTTGTGTGATTGAATGAGAGGGATTGTTGAAGTGTTATATTTATAAAAGTGACAAGCGACTAGGGTTTTCTAAAACTTAGTTCAAACTTTTTAAAACCTAATTTTCTCACAATTAGAGGTGGCAATTTTAGCCAATATTTATAAATCGACTAAAATTTTAAAACCTAACTTTCTAAAATTTACTGGATGTTATTATTTCTAGATATATAATGAAGGGTTAAAAATTGATAACTAAGTTTTTTGTGAGAAAATTAAGTTTTAAAAAGTTTGAACTAAGTTTTAGAAAACCCTAGTCGCTTGTCGCTCTTATAAATATAACGCTTCAACAATCCCTCCCATTCAATCACACAACTCAACCTATTGCGGCTTTGATGAAAGACATTCAAAACACTGAAGAGGACTTTGATGACAATGGCGATGATGGAATTCAATTCAAGCACGAATCTTTTTCAACAATTCTTCGGAATTGAAATTAAGTCAACATGTTGTACGTTCTTTCTTCTCTTTTATTTAGTGATGTACTGTTCATTTCTTCTGTATTATTTGAATGGACTATCTCTTACAAATACTCTATTTTATTTAAAAGATTCACGTTTTAAAGATCATTCTTGTTTTAGTAGTTGTATCAGATTTAATAGAAAAAATAACTAATAATTTGTCTTTTAAACTTAATTTTTTTCTTAGATCCAAAAATATTTCTTACTAAGAATAAGGGATTAATTCAACATCGAATAAATGAAATAAAATCTAATTTATTCAATCTACAAACTAAAAATAATTTGTAATGAGCTAGTAGTTCAATTTCTTTTATAGATTTAAGTATTCACATTTGGTAAGATATACATTATTTAACCATTTCTATTTTGAGATATAACCATCACAAGACCACGCCGACAACCTAACAGAGCTACAAAACAACACACAGATAGAGGAGGAGCAGAGGAGCCCAGGCAAATAGTGGCTTTTCCTTTAGATGAGAAAGTAGGGGATGCATTTTCTTCAAGTGAACAACTTTAGTTCTAAAGATGGAAAATGGATTGTATAAATGTGAATAGACTATATAAACGAGATATAAATGAGATCAATAAAAAACATGATGAAGAAATGACTTTGATTTTTTTTTTAAATCAAGAGATGCTAGTTGAGGTTGATATTAACATAGAGTATGTTCAAAAATCAAAATAAACAAGGAAATGAGGGCACATAATATGGAAGAGACTAAAATAGACGGTATTAAGAAGTATTTTAGTAGCTCAGTTGATTGACTATATTAAATTTTTGTCTTATTGGTGGGAGTTCGATTCTCCACATTGTAATCACCTCAATCGTTTCCTTTTTCAATTATAATTTAAAAAGTGATATTAAAATAAATCATAAAAACATGAAAAATATCAATCAACATTCAGAGAGGAAATAAATGGTGTTACCCCACTTTAGTAGTAGTTGCATAGTTTCATACAAGTTTCCCTATCTCTTCATCTCTTTTCCTTTCTTGTATCAATTTATGATGAAAAGTCCTCTCAAATCTTCATATTTATTTATAAGCATTATAGTAAATGAATAAATGGGAAAAAAGAAGTGAAAAAATGGTTCAAAAATGGAAAGAATACACTGATTCACACACAAAATTATGAGAGTTTGAAGAAGGTTGTTAGGGTTTGAACGATGACTGGGAAAGAAAATGCAGAGTTGGGGGCGATCAAAGAAATTAGAAATGGATTAGGGTTTAAAAAATAGTTTTATTAGGATTAAATAAATAGTGAAAGGAAGATGTGTGTGTCCTCTGGTTAAATTGAAAAAACAACGGAGATTAAAAATATCAAATGGGTTGGGTTCTGGGTTGTTTTGTTTGGCCACATCCCATTTGATCCTTTAATCTCCGGTTTTCATTCAATTCAACTGGACGACCCACACTTCTCCCCTTCACTATTTATTTAATTTTCACAACTATTTTTTAAACGCTAATGAATTTCTATTTCCTTCAATCGCCCACAACTCTCCTCTTTGTCTCTCTTTCATATACAAACCTTAATAACCTTTTTCAAGCTCTATTATTTCGTATGTGAATCAATATATTCTTTTCATTTTCGAACCACTTTTTCACTTTCGTTTTTCTCCTTTATCCATTAACTATAAAGTTTGGATAAAAATATGAAGATCTGAGAGGATCATTTTCATAAAGTGGTCCAATAAAGAAAGGTGATGAGGATATCGCAAAATATGGATGAAACTATATAAATACTAGTAAAATGGGGTTACATACGCCGTCTATTTCCTCTTTAAATATTGAGTGATTTGTTTCCATGGTTATATGATTTATTTTAATACCATTTATTATTATTATTATTAGCATTATCATTATTATTATTATTATTGAAAAGGGGATGACAAAGTGGGGAATCGAACTCTTACCAACAAGCAAAAATATGGGTGATCAACAAACTTAGCTACTAAAATTCCCCTTAATACCGTATATTTTAGTCTCTTCCATATTATGTACCATCATTTCCTTGTTTATTTTTAACAAGCTTTATGTTTTATCTCAATTCTAAAAATCATAATTTAAAATTTCTAGAATCTCTATTGTTCCATCCCCACCCTCACCACCCTAAAAATACTTGTAACCCTAATTTAGTTTCCCATTGTCTTGATTTCAATTCATTCCTCGATATGTGATATACAATCCATCTACTTTAAGACATTTGGTGAAATTTTCTTTTAGTTTATTCAATCCTATTTCTAGTTAAGTGTGGAATGAATTTATAAATGCAAACTTCCCCAACTTGAAACCTGACTTTAGAATTGATCTTGACAAGGGTACCAACTCCCAACCCTAATACCAAGTAGGGATTCTGGTTCCCTAATCCTAACCCTGAGCTTTTGACTAGATACCCCATACTCCACTCGGACTTTCCAATACCTAATATTATAGAGGGAAAACAAAAGAAGATTGTGAATATATTGGATTTTATCTATGTAAATACTTTATTTGTTGTAAGGAAGGGATAGTTTCTTCTTTGTAGTACAAGGAACTAGTTGGCTCTAATTTTTGACATACAATATGGATTTGACCTTAACACCAACATAGGATCCAGTTGGGATCTATGTCGAATTTCGAGTTAAGGGTCTGGTAATTGAATCCCATGTTCGTGTTAGGGGTCCAAGAGCTAGGAGTCAAGAGTTCAGTCTGGGGTCTAAAGTCTTGGGCTTATGATAAGGATCTAGGAGTCAGGATCCCTAGTTGGGATTTGGGTACATGGTTAAGAGTTTGGTCCCTAGTCAGGATCAGGTCAATGAAACTGGAACAGACATGGTGTCATTCTTAGAATAACACCCAGCGTAATAACACTGAAGGGAAAATGTGCATTGTTTTAAATACAAAGCAGTATACAAAAAACTTGTATGTTGTTTCAATTTGACAACTATTTTTTATGAAATCGCAGGCCGCTAGGGCAACCTCCTTATGCATGGACATAGAGACAACTAAAGAAACCCGAAAAAGAAGTCTCTTTAGTTGTCCGCCAAGAAGTTGGGTCTCAGGTTAGGAAAGGTTGCATTTGTAATAACATTCCACACTTAAGGAAATTAAAAGAACATTCACCAAGTTTCTTAAAGTAGACGAATTATGTCACATATCAAGAAAATAATTGAAATTAGAACAACTAAAGATGGAAATCTAAATTAGGGTAAGAAGTTTTTTTTAAGGGGGTGGGGATGGGAAGATAGAGATTGTAGAAATTTTGAATTATGATTTTTAGATTTGAGATTAAATATAGAGCCTGTTAAAAGTAAGAAAAAAAAAGGCATAATAAGGAAGACACTAAAATAGACGGTATTAAATATGAATTTTAATAACTCAGTTGATTGACTATCTAAAAAATTTGTCAGGTTGGTGAGAGTTCGATTATCCACATTTCAATCCCCTCCATCGTTTCCCTTATCAATAATAATTTAAAAAAAT
This sequence comes from Solanum tuberosum, assembly GCF_000226075.1. Taxonomy (NCBI): domain Eukaryota; kingdom Viridiplantae; phylum Streptophyta; class Magnoliopsida; order Solanales; family Solanaceae; genus Solanum; species Solanum tuberosum. The sequence goes on along the minus strand of NW_006239511.1, from coordinate 137,470 downwards.
GATATTAAAATAAATCATACAAACATGAAAACATATCAATCAACAATCTGAGAGAAAATAAATAGTGTAACCCAAAGTATTTAGATAGTTTCATACAAGTTTCCTATATCTTCATCTATTTTCCTTTTTTTTGTACCAATTTATGATGAAAAGACCTCTCAGATTTCGTGTTTTTTTAATCTAAACTACACAGTAAATGGATTAAGTATTAAAAAAAAAGTGAAAATGGGGTTCCAAAATGGAAAGAACATACTGATTCATAGACAAAATAATGAGAGTTTGAAGAAGATTGTTAGGGTTTGTAGGATGAATAGGAGAGAAAGAGGAGAGTTGGGGCGACCAAAGGAAATAGAGATCTATTAGGGTTTAGAAAAGAGTTGTGAGGGTCAAATATATAGTGAATAGGAGATGTGTTGGTCGTCTGGTTAAATTGAATGAACAACAGAGATTAAGAAGATCAAATATGTTATTCATTCAATTAAACTAGACGATCCACACTATTTATTTAATTCTCACAACTATTTTCCAAACCTTAAATCATTTTATTTCCTCCAATCGCCCCAACTCTCTTCTATTTCTCTCTTTCATCTACAAACTTTAACAACCTTCTTCAAGCCCTATTATTTTGTATGTGAATCACTATATTCTTTTCATTTTTTGAACCACTCGTTGACTTTTTCCTTTATCCATTTACTATACAGTTTGGATAAAACCATGAAGATCTGAGAGGCCTTTTTATCATAAGTCGGTCCAATAAAGGAAGGGGATGAGGAAATCACAAAATATGGATGAAACTATTAAATACTAGTAAAATGGGGTAATACCGTCTATTTCCGCTTTGAATATTGATAGATTTGTTTCCATACTTGTATGATATATTTTAATACCATTTTTTTTTAATTATTATTATTATTAATACCATTTCTTTAACAAGATGAATTTTAAGTCACTTATCAAGAAAACTATTGGAATTAGAACAACCAAAAATGGAAATCTAAATTAGGATTACAAGTTTTTTCTGAGGGGGACGGGGGTATTGGAAAATACAAATTAGAAAAAAATTTAATTAGTATTTTTAGAGTTGAGATTTAACATTGATTCTGTTAAAGTTAAACAAGGAATGGAGAATACATAATATGGAAGAGACTAAAATAGACGGTATTAAGGGAAATTTTAGTAGATTAGTTGATTGACTATCTAAATATTTTGCTTTGTTTGTGAGAGTCTGATTCTCCACATTGTAATCCCCTCCATCGCTTCTCTTATCAATAATAAGTAAAAAAATGATATTAAAATAAATCATATAAACATGACAGCATACCAATCAACATTCAAAGAGGAAATAAACAGTGTTACCCAATTTACTAGTATTTAGATAATTTTACTCAAGTTTCTCAATATTTTCATCTCTTTTCCTTTTTTGGACCAATTTATGATGAAAAGTCTTCTCAATTCTTCATGTTTGTTATCTAATATTTACAATAAATGGACAGAGGAGAAAAAAAAGTGACAAGGAGGTTTGAAAATGAAAAGAATATATCGATCACATACAAAATAATGAGAACTTGAAGAAGGTTGTTAGGGTTTGTAGGATGAATGGGAAAGAAAAAGGAGAGTTGGGGGCGACCAAAGGAAATAGAAATGAACTAGCGTTTAGAAAATAGTTAAGGGTTAAATATATAGTGAAAGGGAAATGTGTGGGTGGTCTGGTTAAATTAAATTAACTGCGGAGATTAAAAAGATCAAATGGGTTGGGTTCTGGATGTTTTGTTTGGCCGCAACCCATTTGATCTTTTTAGTCTCTGTTATTCATTCAATTTAACTGGATGGCCCACACTTCTCCGCTTCATTATTTTTTTAATGCTCATAACTATTTTCTAAACCCTAATCCATTTCAATTTCCTTCAATCGCTCCCAACTCTCCTCTTTGTATCTCTTTCATCCTACAAACCTTAACGACCTTCTTCATGCCCTATTATTTCGTATGTGAATCACTGTATCCTTTTCATATTTGAATCACTTTTTCACTTCCTTTTTTTTCTCCTTTATCCACTTACCGTAAAGTTTTGATAAAAACATGAAAATCTGAGAGGACTTTTTCTCATAAATTGGTCCTAAAAAAGAAAGGAGATGAGGATATCGCAAAATATGGATGAAACTATTTAAATGGGTAACACTATATATTTCCTCTTTGAACATCAATTGATTTGTTTCCTTGTTTGTATGATTTATTTTATACCATTTATTATTATTATTATTATTATTATTGAAAAGGGAAATGATGGATCAATGACAAAGTGGGGAATCAAACTCTTACAACAAGACAAAAATTTGGATGGTCAACTAACTAAGCTACTAAAATTTCTCTTGATATCATATATTTTAGTCTCTTTCATATTAGGTGCCCTCATTTCCTTGTTTATTTTTAACAAGCTCTATGTTTTATCTCAATTCTAAAAATCATAATTTAAAATTTTTGCAATCTTTATTTTTCCATCCCCATCTCACCACCCCAAAAACACTTGTAACCCTAATTTATTTTTCCATTTTTGATCGTCTTGATTTGAATTCTTTCCTTGATATACGATATAAAATCCATCTAGTTTAAGAAATTTAGTGAAATTTTCTTTTAGTTAATTCAACCTTATTCCTGGTTAAGTGTGGAATGATTTTATAAATCCTGTCTTCCCCAACTTAAGACCTAACTTCAGAATTGATCTTGACAAGGGTACCAACTCCCAACCCTAATTAAACTCAACTATGGATCCCGATTCCCCAATCCTAACCCTGAGCCTGAGACTCGAGACCTCAGACTCGACTCTTGATTCCCAACTCTTGACCACTGACCCTGACTTGAGATCTGAGCAGTTGACTCCTAACTTGAGATCCAACCTCGGCCTTGACCTCATCCTAAGTAAGTGTCGGGTCATATCCTGGTTCGAATTTGGGTCTTTAATCTCAGTCGGGATTATGATAGAAATTAGGTCTTGAGTTAGTGTCGGATCTTGTGTTTGGGCATGATCGTCTTGAGGATCTAGTTATAGGTAGGTTTGAGGTTAGGGACCAGGGTCTAGTTTTGGGTTAAATGGTAAGGTACGAGTCTAATGTTAAAGTATTTGTCTGATTCTACCTAAATGCTCTTGAGACAATATTTTCTTCTTTCTAACCAAACATAAAAAACAATAACCTGATATTTAGGTCTCAACCTTCACTAGCACATGATACAAAATACCTATTATACGCATCACAGTGCGATCCGCCATAAGTAGCCACGTTGTAGTTAGTTTTTAGGATCTTAAGCCACCCTATTTGAACACAACAAGCGACATTAAGTTTGTATTTGCTATATAATGTTGTAGCAAAGTTGAACGCCAAATTAAATTTGGTGCTACTTCTCCTGTTTTCCCTAATCCATGTAAGTTTGTGAGTTCTCATAGGTTTTTGTTTGTGTCCCCATCTAAATGTATTTGTTGGTGTGACATTTTAATATTAATAAAAATATATTATATGTCACATTATATATCATGTTATGTCTATTGATGGACATTATATTTGTGCCTCTTTACCCTCATCAATTGTGGAAGAAAGTGGTCATTAGTTTTTAGTAACTTATGTAACCACCAACTCTTCATTTCATCCATTATTCTATCTTTATGTCTTGTAACTTATGTAACATTTTTGAGCCATTCATTTGGCAAATTTACTACCCACTATCTTCCTATTCATTGCAAGGAAGAATTCATCACCTATAAATAGCTATAGTGTGGTCTTCCTTTGGGTTGAGGGATAAGGAAAAACAAGATAAGTACAAGAAAATATCGAGTGGAAAAGATGAGTAGTATTTTATTGTGTTTATATTGAGATTAGTGTTGTAGTGAAAGAGAGAGTTGAGACAAAGAATAATATTCTAAGTTTAATTTTCAACTATATTCACTATATACAAAAGAGAATATTTATATGTTGAAGGAAGGTGTTCTTATGTGGAGCTTTGGACTCTTCAACTAATCCGGAGTTTCTTGAGTTGTACACGTTGTTGGGTTGTTGTATCCTGGAGGGGACAAGTCAAGAGTGATACTGTTGGATCGGTGTAGATTATGCCGCAGTGGGCTTGAATCTCCTTAAAGAGAGCAAGATATCCGTGCCTCAGCCTTAAGATTTGTTTATACATTTTTGTTATATTATTTTCAACTGTAATATATAATGTTGTACAAAGTTGAACGCCAAATTAAATTTGGTGCTACTTCTCTTGTTTTCCCTAATCCATGTAAGTTTGTGAGTTCTCATAGGTTTTAGTTTGTGTCCCCATATAAATGTATTTATTAGTTGTTATTAATACACAAGATAGAGTTCATATGAGGGGGAGGGGGGGGGGTTAATTACCCTAGATGAAAGGATTAAAAGAAAACAAAATTCACGAGAAACTATAAATGAGAATAGAGGTAAATGCAAGTATTTGAAGCAAATATTGGATAAAGTAACGAAGAGTCTGTCTAGTAATATGAACTCTCCTAATGTCGTAGTGTGAAAGACCCTTCCAGTCTTCATGGGAGAGCTACTAGTGAAAGTCAATGAGGAACAAAACTTTTGGAATAGTGAATTAAAAATTTCAGCTAGGTTAGGCTTGGACGAAATTTGAGTGTGATAAGGTTTAGGACAATCCGAAAAAAGGATAGGGTGAAATGTCTAAGTGAGTTTGTTTTTTCTTGTTTCTAAGACGCAGGGATTCCATAGGGCTTTGCAAAAGTGAATTCAGGCAAGTAAAACTCTTATATATCGAACTTGGCATGAAAGTGTTAGTTTAACACATCAAGTTTCGAAGGTGTGTTGCAAAATGGGATCTTTTTGAGAAATTTTCGAATTTCTATCCCGTGCAAGCGGCTATAGCGGGTGAACAATGCTATAGAGGTGGACTTAATTCTCGTTATAGCGGAAGGTCCCGCTACAGCGATGTCGCTATAGCGAGATTGGGCCGTTATAGCGACGTTAGTCGCATTTAATGCAAGAAAATTCCCAAAACCACCCATTGTTTGGCAATTTCATTTTGGGGAAGAGCAAGTGTGACCTAGGGTGAATTTTCTCTTATTTTCATCGTAATCATAGTTAAAGGAAATTTAATTACTCCCTTAGCTTGATAATTCAATTCTTAGGTCATAGAATTTATGGGAACTACCTTAGAGGTTAATTGTGAAAAAAAACCCTAATTTGGGTGAAATAATCGTGAGAAAGGCCTAGGATATCCTGCACCAGGCTTGGTACCCGAGTCAACGAATAGTCACACAAACACATTCACAATAATATACAATCACACTAGTAAATACAAGTAAGTAAAACAGCTTAATTGCATGAGATTGTCAAGAATTGATCATTTCACATCCAAACCCTTATGTTTTCCCCAACATGCATTGTACAAGTTTTACAATAGAGACAATTAATATGCACACATTACATAACTTGAAAAACAACAACCATCACCTACTCTTGGACAACTCTTTTCGAACAACTTTTCCCACTTACGACCTACCGGTTACCAACCCTAGAATAACACCTAGCAACAATCGCAAGATTAATATCATCAAGTTAAGTACCTTACCACCCTAAACAACCCTAGATATCCACGCATTCGTCTGCCCAAACTCCCAACAATTCACAAGGTATTATGCAAGTAAAGACAGGTCTAACTACTCAATTAAAATTAGCATACCTGGATGCCAAGCAACTGCTAAAGAACTTTGAACATGAGCTTCTGGCTCCGTGGGGTGAATCCTGACAGACGTAGACCGGAAATCCATAGGTTTGACCCTTGCACTCAAACTCATACTCCAACTGGATATTTTCTAGCTCCTTAATATAGAAGCAATTCATTAGAGTGAGTTATATTTTACTTGCGTCTTAGTTGCGACCCATCCGTGCAAAAAAACAATCAGCAAAAATAATATTACTATACATGATAAGATTGACCATAATAACAAACCAAACTTTTAAATAGAAGGAAAATTATAAAGAAGATTAAGAAAATTGTCTTACCAAGACAACTTGATAAATAATAAATATCAAGTAATAAGATATAAAACTTGTTACTCTTGTACAAATGAAGAAGAAAATGTAACTCATATTTTTATGGAGTGTCCAGATGCAAAGCATATATGGAATAAGTATGGCATTATCATCACTGGACCAAACCTTCACAAAGAAATTCAAAAATTATGCTCATCAAGGCAATACACTTCGCTAGGAAACTCGTAGTTAGTGCCCACGGCCTGCCTAGTCCCGATAATCAAAACTTGAAAATGGGTGGAACCGGTGGAGTTTAAGGGACTATCTAGGCAGTTGGATTGTAGGATTTTCTTGCAAAGTAAATGTCGTTAATGCCCATCATGCGGAACTACTAGCTTTGCTCCATGGTTTGAATCTAGCATAGAAAATAAACATTAACCATTTGCTCATGGAGACCGACTCTCATGTATTATTACTTAACACCTTAGAAAGTTCTAAACCAATACTCACACATTAATTCGGATTGCAAGTCAATGCTCCTACTGATGGGAGGATCAACAATGAAGCATATAATGAGGGAGGCTAACTCAATAGCAGACATATTAGAGGAATATGGAAGGAAGACTATGGATGCAAATATGCCTATGAACAAGTTGTTTGTTTTTGAAACATCTCCTTCCTTTACACTAAAAGCTCTTGAAGGAGATGTGAATGAAACTATATCGTTTAGATCAATTTCTTTTTGTATGGATGAACCTACTATTTAATAAATAAAATCCTTCCAATTCCAAAGCAAAAAAAAAAAAACTTTGTTGTAATCTATATGGACATCCATTTTATCATACTACATAAAGCTCATGAACCAAATAGTGTAATTTTTTTAAAAAAAATAATTAATACTGCAATAAATGTTTGAGAATTATGAGATTTATATTGACTTGGGGAGGATCATATTTACTAGTTATATCATCCACAATTGCTTGTATCTCGAGATGTCATAATTACTTGAAGGGTGTGTTTGGTATGAAGGAAAACATTTTCCGAAAAATATTTTCCAATTTTCTCATGCTTGGTTGGGTAAAATGTTTTGGAAAATGTTTTCCAAATCAACTCATTTCCCTCAAATTCAAGGAAAATGACTTCCCTTCAAAACTTTAGGAAAACATTTTCCAAAACTTTCCTCCAACTTCAAATTACAATATTTTTGTTGAAAAAATCAATTTTTTTTGTTGAAAAAATAAATTAAAGCTTTTTTAAAAAAAAAAACATTTTTCAACTTCAATTTTTTT